>NC_060274.1:131745874-131806807 GCF_021613505.1 Equus quagga | reverse complement strand
GACACACGCAAACACACACACACACACGTACAGACATATGCACACATGCACACATCATATACAGACACACATACAGACACACGCAAACACACACACACACACACACGTACAGACATATGCACACATGCACACATCATATACAGACACACATACAGACACACGCAAACACACACACACATACAGACATATGCACACATGCACACATCATATATAGACACACATACAGACACACGCACACACACACACACACACGTACAGACATATGCACACATGCACACATCATATACAGACACACATACAGACACACGCAAACACACACACACACATACACGTACAGACATATGCACACATGCACGCATCATATACAGACACACATATAGACACGCGTGCACACATCATGTACATGCACACACATATAAACATGTGCACACCACACACGTGCACACACCCCACATACGCGTATACATCGTATATGTACATGCACACATACATGTATATAAACATACACACACATGCACACACGCCACATTACTAGGGCCCACCTCTGGGGATTCCTCCTCCCAGCAGAATGTGTGCTTCTGCTCGGGGCACTGACTGCATCGACCACTGATACAGCCTTCTGTCCCGAGCCCCGCTCCGCCACAGGGGTTTTGAAAACTGTGGTGCCTGAGTCTAGTGATGAAAGTTTCCACTGCCACGATGGGGTGAATTTTAGATCTTTGTAACACTGAGAATCTCTAGGCTTCTTTATTTTTTAATTTCAGACATTTTAATGTTAGAGAGTCTGCTGAATATGGGTCTGCATCTCAATGACAAGAAAAGGAGTTTTCTTTGAAAGTAATGAACACAGACCTTATAAAATTTAATACTAAAACTAGGAAGAGGAGAGGAAAAATCTGCAGCTGGGCTTTGAAGAGGAACCTGTGGTTGAGTCGGAGCTAGAGTGTCAGCGCTGTTATTGCCGACTGACAGGTGAAACCGAACCCTGGGGATGAGGGTGAGGACTAGAAAAAATGCTCAGGGTTGTGTCCCTTGGGGTGGGCACCTGAACTCTGATCGGGGGATCATGGTCCTGTCGTCTGTGCAGTGAGAACTTCCTCCACCAGGTTCATTCATTCATTCAATAAGCGTTTCCTCAGGATCCATGTGCCAGAGGCCGGATGTGTAGTGGCTCACTGGCCAAAAGACCCAAGTGTCATCCGTAGGCACATATATAGCCCCCTGCTCCTTCTGGGGCATGGTGTACCCACCTGTTTATCCACCCCAGGGTCTTGCAAAACCAACTGTGATGTCAACACATTTTTATTTTATTTTATTGTGGGAAGAGCGCAACATGAAATCTACCCTCTTAACAAATGTTTCAGTTCATGTCACAGTATTGTTAACTATAGGTTCAGTGTTATGAGGAGAGCCCCAGAACTTTTCATCTTGCATGATTGAGACTTTATGCCCATTGATGAGGGACTCCCCATTTCCCCGCCCCCCCAGCCCCTGGCAACCACCATTCCACTCTCTGCTTCTATGAACTGGCCTCTTCTAGATGTCTCATGTAAGTGGATCACATAGCATTTGTCCTTCTCTGACTGGCTTTTTTCACTTAGCATAATGTCCTCCAGGTCCATCCATGTTGTCACATGTTGCAGAATTTCCTCCTGTCCTTAAGACTGAGTAATATTCCACTGTATATATACACCACCTTTTCTTTATCCATTCATCCATTGACAGACACATAGGTTGTTTTCACATCTTGGCTATTGTGACTAACGCTGCCCTGAAGGTAGGGGTGCTAATGTCTCTTCCAGATCCCGATTTCAGTTCTTTTGGATAAATATGTAGAAGTGGAATTGCTGGATCATAGAGTAGTTCTATTATTCATTTATTGAGGAACCTCCATACCATTTTCCTCAGTGGCTGCTCCATTTTACATTCCTGCCAACAGTGCACAGGGTTCCAGTTTCTCTATACCTTTGCCAACACTGGTTGTGTTTTTCTTGATAGTAACCATCCTGACAGGTGTGAGGTATACAAACATATTTTAAGGCCTTGATATTAAAACAAATAGCAGGTTATAGCAGAGATAATGCAGGACTAAGGGTTTAAGAGGTCAGAATCTGTGTCCTTTGCTGCCTCCGAGCTGTAGTAGATGCTGGACGCTATGTGTGAGGCCTCTGGGTCTTGCTCCACCATCCTGATGATTGGTTTGGGTAAATTAGATTCATGACCGTACTGTGACCTTCACTGTAGACATAGTTCTGCTCGGAGAGATTTCTGATCCTTGGTGAGCTCCACCCATATATACTCACAGCACTTAGAGGAGGAAGCTGGTCTCTAGACCAGCTTCTAGAACCAGTGGCTGAGGTCTCCAGGGCAGCATTGGCCTAGAACTTTCTGTGATGACAGGAATGTTCTAGATCTGTGTTGTCCAATACGACAACCACTGGCCACATCTGACTACTGAGCACTTGAAGTGTTGCTAGTGTGACTGGGGAACTTAATTTTTTATTTGATTTTATTTCGGTTCATTTAACGTGAATTCACGTGGTTACCATGACGAATGGTGTGGCTTTAAGAGGCTCGTGGTTATACTTGTGGATGCTCTGATGGTCTTGAAGAACAAGACTCATTCGCTTTTACTGCACATGGGGCCATCTTGACATGGGCAGTTGCTCTGTGGGCCAAATCCACAGCTTTAAAAACCCTCCATTGCACTATTAGAAGTTAGATCATCCTGTGTAAGTGCTAAATCCCCAAAAAGCTGGTTATTTTCATTAAAAAAATGATCATGTTTA
Source organism: Equus quagga (assembly GCF_021613505.1). NCBI lineage: Eukaryota > Metazoa > Chordata > Mammalia > Perissodactyla > Equidae > Equus > Equus quagga. The sequence goes on along the minus strand of NC_060274.1, from coordinate 131,804,018 downwards.
GTGTATCAGAAAGACGATGTGTCTTTGATATTAAATAGAACTTTTGGGAAAAGAGTTACACATAATCCCATCACTTTAACACAACTTAAACATTTAATGTTTAATGTATTGTTATGGCAGGTCTAACACTGAAAATGGTGGTGTTTGGTGCGAGACAGACCTGGGTTCAAATCATGCCTTTGCATTTTGTTGTGTGGCATTGAGAAGATGCGTGGCCTGCCTGGGTCTCTCCTCCCCCATCGGAAAGGGAAGGGGCAGCATCGGAGCACCATGCCTGGCACATGGTGGAGCGTGGAAGGTGGCTGTGCCTGGTGGTCTGCTTCTATTGGGGTTTGTTTCTCATACCTGCCCCCTCCCCTCTCTGATGTCGACATGGCTGAGCATTGCATCAGGACTTGAGGCCGGCAGTCACCTAGGCAGAGCCGACTGTTCCCAAGAATGGCACCAGATGACCTTCATCTGCTTACCACCACACACACATCCTTCTCCTCATCATGGCTCAGTTCAGCTGCTGTATTTCCCCTGCATTTTAACTTCAGCTAATGTGGGATTTTCAACCCAGTGGGTGCTCCAATTTTTCTGAAACTGCCAACTACTCGAAGCAAAAGAAACCTTTCATAAGAGGCAATTGGTGCATGCATTTGGCAGCCCCGAGTGACGAGCCCACTTCGAGGCTGCCTCCTCCATCCAGAACGCTCTGTTCCACACCAAAAGTGGCTCTTCACTTTGAATAGTGGGGTCAAGTTATGCACAAAAGCATATCGAGATAGCCCCACCATGCATTTGCTTCAGATCTAAAAGGCTCCATGTGTCACACTGTTTCCAAATTTTCGCTTGACATTGTCAAAGGAAAATAAAGGGAGTGAGAGAGAACAGGAAACGTATCAAATAGTGATTAAGTTCCCAGGTCACGGCGGTTGTAAATGGTGCTGCCGTGCACAGATAATTGCAGGGCTCTCATCCTCAGGATGTGAGAGGATAGATGAAGAAGCGCTGAAAGACACACAGGATTTTCCAGGCAGACTGTGCAGCTTATTTGTAAATATTAATCCATTCATCTTGCTCTAGCTCTGTGGCCTGAGGCAGTGGGTCATTTTCAGGCCTTGACTCATGCCGAAACTCAGAGAAGGTGGTGCCTTGTTCTGGTGGTGAACAGAGTTGGTGATAGTTGGGAGCAAAACCTTTGGACAAATGAGTCCAGCTCCTCTCTGGCTTTTTAAGCATTTTCTCCCAAGTGTGAAAGGTGAAACCTCAGTTTGATGCCTCCTCACCCGAGTAGCTCTGGAGCAGCACCCTTGGAAATGCAAAGCCACTAGGGACCATCTCATGGACAGTTTTATTCTTTCATCAAACCCTTTTTGTCAGGCTCTTCACTAGACAATAGTGACTTAACAGTGGCCCACACACTCTGCTCCAAAAATCAAGGATAAGCATATTCTCCTACCTTTTCATTTCTTCACTGAAATCCTCAGTTCCCCTCATGTTCAGGGAAGAAGAGATCCTGTGTCACCCTCCAAAATCTTTTTGGACTTTACTCACCTATATGTGACTAGTTCCAAATTCATGTTATTGCTCACTGGGGACTGGCCACAATGGCATCCTCAAAGAATCCAGCTCTTTACATGTGCAAAGAGTGTCCTGACATCCTTAGGGAGAGCTTCTGCCCCAGGGTGTGAGGAACACAGGAGGGCTTCCTGAGGAAGGGTGGGTTCTGCAGCTTGAAAACAAATCACCGAAGTGAAGGAGGCTGGCATGGGGGTGAGCAAGGCAGGAAGACATTAAACAAGAGACAGACATATGCAAAAAGATCCAAAACTGAACAAGGATATGTGTGTGTTTAAGAAGATTTGTTTGGCAGGGGGGCAGGCTGACAGGTGGAAGAATGGCAGGAATGAGCCTGAAGGATGGGGCGATTGTGAAAGGGCCTCTTTCACTCACTGGAGAGCTCAGAAATTCTCGAAAGGGAGAGAGGAGCCTTTGAAGAGTTCCACACTGGGTTTCATGTGACCAGATTTACATTTTAGAACCCTCATGTGGCTTCCGAGTAGAAGAGGTGCTGGAAGTGGGAAGTGCTGGGGTGTGGGAGCAGCGAGGAGGCTGTGGTGGTAAACAGTCCAGGCAGGTGAAGTCAGTAGGAGAGGAACGAACGGGAGGGCTAGAGCGCTGTGAGCGGGATCCTCAGCGGAGTGGTGAGATGACCCACATGTGGAGAAGGGAAAGGAAGTCATCTAACAGGCTCTGGTCTGGGAAGTCGTGTGGATGGTGGCGTGTCGCTGCCCACAGAGCCTGTTGTCTCATGTTATTTCCTCAAGAAAACAGGAGTTTAGCCCAGCGACTCTCAGTCTTTTAAAAAAAATTAATTGAGGGAAAATGCCTTTTCCTATCAGTTCAGACTTTCATGTAGTAGTGTTTGCAGTAAAATTCAATGATGACTATTAAGCATTCTGTACAAGAAAATGTGGTAATAAGTTAAAGCAGGAGGAACATGTTTGCATTTACTTTAGTAATAGGTATATGATTGACTCACTTTTGGGTTGTAAAGCGTACATGGCAAAATAGTGTTGGTGTACATCCCAATGATAACTAAGCAGCAAAAGATAGATACTAATGAATGTAGATACTAATAACTCAGTTACTTCTAATTTTAAAAAGCAATTAATAAGGTGTAACTGGATTCCTATAATGGCCCATTCAAAATGTCCAGCATGCAATCAAAAATTACTAAACATGTGAAGAAGCACAAAAATGTGACCCGTAATGAAAAAGGAAAGTAGTCAATAGACACAGACCCTGATAAACCATACAAGAACTTTAAAACAACTATTACAAATATGTCCAAGAACTTAAAGGAAAATATTATCATAACGAGTGGACACATGGAAATTTCAGCAGAAAAACAGAGACTATACAAAAGACCACATGGAAATTTTAGAAATGAAAGTACAACATGGAAAATGAAAAACTCATGGGATGGACTTCAGAGCAGACTGGAGACTGGAAAGAAAGCATTGGCAAACTTGAAGACAGATCTATAGACATTATCCAACCTGAAGAACAGAGAAAAATATTGAAAAAAATAGAGTTAAAGTGACGTGTAGGACAATACCAAGTGGCCTTCAGCCACGTTACAGCAGTCCCAGAAGAAGAGACAGAATGGGATGGGGGAAAGAAGAAATAATATACAAATCCCCTTCCCCCAACAATTTGGTGGGAAAAGAAGCTGAGAGAACCCCAAGTAGGATAAACAAAAAGAGAACAAACCTAAGAAGGTCATAGTCAAACTGCTAAAATATCAAAGATAGCAAATATTAAAAACCACCGGGAAGAGATACACATTACTCTCCAAGGAGCAACGACGTGAACAACAGGTCATTTCATTTCTCACCAGAAACAATAGAGGCCAGAAGACAATTTAACATCTGTAAAGTTCTGCAAAGGGGAGAAAAGTCAACCCAGAGATATATATCCAGCAAAAATATTTTTCCAAATAAAGATGAAAAAAACCATTTTCATGTCAGCCCATCATGAGAGAATCTGCAGCTTTAGACCGTCACTCTACAAAATGCCACAGGCAGCTCTTCTGACTGAAGGGAAGCAACAGCAGATGGAAACCCAGATCTGCAGGAAAGAATGAGGAGCCCAGGACACAGAAGGACTCAGTGACCAGGCAGCAGAGTGGAGTTTTGGGACGAATGTTGAAAAGGAGGTGGTCCTACAGCGAACAAAGCAGGCAGGGCCCAACGCACAGCAGTGCTTGCTCACCTGCTGCCATGTGCCGAGGCTGTGCACCACAGTGGGTCTGCAAGGGCTCCACACGTGCAGGCGGAGGGCAGGCAGGAGTGGGAAATGGAAATAAGCTCAACTTTATCTTTTAAAAAAGTAAAAATAAAGAGGGAGTATTTTATCTAAGTGGAAAAACAACTTCTATATGCCAGAGACTTCCAGTCAAATACTTGTTTATGTACAGATGATGGCAAGGTAAACTCATGTGCAAGTTGATTTCCGTCTGTCCAAACTGCCTTTCCCTGTGCCTCTTCTATTACTCTACTGAAGTAAGAATAAAAGATAAGTTTCTCACATTTGCTGTCTATAGCTGTTAATACCTAAAATCTTCTCACATTTGATACTCTCTATGTTAAAATCAAATAAATCTTACTAATATTTGATTCAGACAAGAATCATCAATGCATACTGAAATGAGTGGGTAAAATTCTGAGCAGTAACAAGATGGTCTCGCCACAAGATACATGCTAACTACAATGGGAACATAGTAACGTTGACAACGGGAGACCTGGCACACACCACCCTAACAAGTGAGAGAGTTTGCATCACCGGCAGTGGACACGTCAACACACACGCCTCTTGATGTGATGCTCCCAGAAGGACACAGTATCACTTCTGTGATGTTCTGACCAAAATGCAAGACCTGCGTGTAATCGTGAGGTAACCTCAGGCAGATGCAAACTGAGGGACGTGGTGCGAAGCTACTGACCAGCACTACTTAAAAACATCAATATTAGGAAAGATAAAGAAAAGCCTAGAACATATTAATTAAAGGTGGCTGAAGAGACATGACGATTGAATGTGACACATGATCTAGGCTTTTATTTTATTAAAAATGTTACTGGGATAGTTGGATAAATCTGAATAAATTCTATTAGATATTAGCACCATATCAATGTTAATTTCCTGGTTTCCATGCTAACAGGTTCCTGCCCCTGGTGGAATTCCAGGTTCATGCCTGTGCTCGTATGCGTAGGAGCTGTGTGATGTCGCCAGCACTGCAGGCGGCCAGTTTTTATTGGAGCATGGAATTAGTCAATGGTAAATTCTAGTCATTTACCAAGTTTGGTTTACCAAAGCTAAACTTTTAACACTGCCAACAACTTACTATAAATAGCCCTTAGGCACCTATAAAAATGAGAGTTTATGGAATCATCCATAAAAATTTTTAAAAAGGACTTTGATTCATTCATGCCTCACTGAGATGCCTCTTGAGTGCCCCCACAGGCTGGGAATACAGTTTAAGAATTAATACTTTAGCCCCATTCAAACGCATATGCCTTCTGAAACAGGGTTAGATTAGTAATCTAGCTCCCACTTAAACTGCCTTTCTTTCATTGCCTGTTCAACATTTTATTTGGAAAGAGACTGGGTGCTGAGTAAAAGAAGAGCAGAGAAAAACCACCCGACCTCCATGGTCTGGGCAATCCCACCCAGGCCCCACACTTGCACGCCCTTCTCAGCAAAGCAAAAACTCTTGACTGGATCTACCTTTCTTAGAAAGGAGCACTGGTTATTATGCCCTCTGGAGACCTCATCCCTCACCCCAAGCCTCTTGTATCAATCAGAATTTTTATTCATGAGCAATAGAAGCCTGGTTTAAGCAGCAGATCTGTTCTTGAAAAGGTCTTGGTTAGCTCACAGCCTTCTGGGAGAGCTAGGGAACCAGGCTCAGACAGCCTGGAAGACACCTGGGACTGTGTCCTGAGCCACTGCTGCTCCTACTGAGCGCCAGATGCTGCCGCTGGGGCTGCTGCTATCTACACCCTGGCATCCAGAAACTGCATCTGGTTTCAGCTCCCACAACTGCTAGAAAGAATTCTCCACTTCCTCTTCTCCCATCCCTGGTCCCACTCAGAGTCCAGGTGGGAGCGTTGGACCGCACGCACCTGCACCCTCGCTGTAAGGGAAGGGAAGAAAGCCTTGTCTGTCAGCATCTTGGCTTGCAGGGTGGGAAGCTGGTTCTGCCTCTTGCCAAAAATAATCTCTAAACCTAGGAAGGCAATCAGATATTTTGGGCAACAAAAAGACTTGTAACATTCCTATAAACAATCATTTCACCCATAAGTAGTACTTGCCCTGCCAGCAGTCCTGGAGAATGCCGAGCTCTCCATTCCACCTGTTCCATTGACAAGTCAGCCTCCCTCTAGAGGCTGCCATCAGGGGAAGGTGCCCCGCTCCTCTGCTCCTTGATCTGTCCTTCCAGAGAAGCCCCTTCCAGAAGGGCCAGTGTTGGGAGGCAGTTCAGGCTCCACATCAGTCCGTGGGAAGCAGGAAGAGCAAAGCAAAGAGAGCCGTCCCAGGCGCCTCCAGGTCCCCGGAGGGCTGGGGGCCCCTCGGTCTGCCTGCGCCTGCACAGCCTGGCAGTTCCACACACAGGAGCCCGTGAGGGCGCGTCAGCCGAGGCTACATGTGCCCACAATCCGTCCAGAGAGGATTCTGACCCACTGGGGAGCAGCGAAGAGCGGCCGTGGGAGAAGGCGACAAGCCTTTCCCCCGACGCGGGCGACGCCAGGAGAGGCCACCGGGCGTGCTTGGTTACACTAAGTTCGTGATCAAATATTAATAAATCAGAGCCCCGCTTTAACCGCTACCACTTAACGCGCTGTGTGCGTGAATATTTCAGAATTGGGGTTGAGCGGAACTCGAGGAGGAGTGGCTCAGGACCCACCCCACCTCCACCCGAGGCCCAGGACGGCTCCCTCTGTGGCCCGGGCCTTCTCGGCAGGATGCTCCTTGGGAATTGCTTTTCTGTTATGATCCACCCGATTCTTGCCCACAGCCTACGGAGGGCACGGTTATTATCCCTTTACGGGCAAGGCGCCCAGGTCCCAGCAGGATGCTGGCCCTGGGCGCCGCTGTGCCAGCGCGGCCACTTGGCGCGGCCCGAGGTGGAGGGCGCGGCGGCCGCCTGCCCATCGTGGCTATGCCTCCGGGGGCCTCTGACCCCAGGCCTTGGGGAGGCTCTGCGGTTCAGCGTTCCTCGGCAGCTTGCCTCTGGAGCGGCTCATTTCAGCAAACAGAGATCCCTCCCGTGCCCGGGGAGAGGGGGGCGGCAGGTGGGGGGGAGGGGGTCCCTGACCTCGGGCTGGACGCGGTGGTCAGCGGGGCGGGGATACTAGTGTGGAGGCCGGGCGCAAAGGGAGGCGGAGGACTGCGAGCGGGTGTGGTTAATCAGGGCGGAGCGGCCTGCGCTCCGGAGGGAAGGTGGGACTAGAAGCGGCAAATGTGGAAAGAGGAGGGCAGCCCGGGTGTCTCGGTGTGGACGCCGGTCCCGCCCCGTCAGCTCCACGAGTTTGAGACGGAAACCCTCCGCCGCCTCCTTCAGGAGTAGCACGTTGAGCCCCGAGCATTCGGGAGATTTGCCCCCCGTCACGTGGGACCCCGTGAAACTGGCATTTGGTCTCCTGACTCCCCGTCCAGGGTCCCCACCGTAAGGGCATGAGAGCACAGCCAGCGGCGCAGGAAAGAGCAGGGGTGTGGCTCTCCGAGCAGAGGGAGGGGAGGGCGCGGTGACTGGCTGAATGATTTAGGTGGGCAAACATGGGGCTGAAGGAAGGCGCCTGGCTTTTCCTCATTTCCAACCTTCCGCCAGTCACCTGTTGCACCCCGCCGGGCCTAGGTTTTCTGGTCTCTAAAGTACGCGTGCGCGTTGGGGTGGATCAGTTCCGCGTCCTGCTCTAACGGTCTGGGACGCTCTGGGGGACTACCCGGTGCGCGCTTTCTGAGCCAGTTCCCTCCGCAGTCAGTGCACTGGACCCTGCACAGCCCCCTGGAGCCGGAGCCGGGGCTTCTGAGCTGGGCTGTGCACCTGCGGTGGCCATCCGCATGTGGACTGTGCCAGGCAGCTCCGCTACCCGCCGCGGAGCGGGTGCATGGAGCCAGCAAGCCCCTTGGGGTGGGCCAGAGGGGCTCTGGGGAACTGGCTTTCCTGCACAGCCCGTCCCATCCCCGCAGGAAGTGTTCAGGGCCTACATTTGTCTCTTTGCCCCAGTGCCCTAAATGCGAAGAAGAGCACCAGGCCGGTTCTGTCCTTCTCAGAGGCACAGGGCGCGTCTTGTGGGTTGGCCAGTGGTCACCAGGAGACCAGCAGACGCGGGTCCCGGTGCATCCGCTCCACTAAGAAGTAGCCTGCACGAGGCGGTTATTCCGAGGATGTAGCTGGGAAGGTGGGTTCTGGTCCAGACCCTGCGTTGAGGATGGGCTCCCACCGCTTCATGACCTCGGAAGCCCTCGGTGTCCTTGCCGGCTCCTTCCTCCTGGCGTGGCTGTAAGACGCGGGAGTGAATTCTCACCCAGCACTGGCGCAGTGTCCACAGTAAGTCACTTATGATTATGGTGTTCCCAAAGAGCTGGCTCCACACTCTTGTTCCCAGTTTGCAAAATGGAGGTGATGACTGCCCTTCGTGTCTTCGGGAGGCAGTGGGCACTGAACGCATTTCACACACAGCAGTCGTGAGTGAATGCTCAGCCTAACCACAAACGCCACCGACTTCCCAGCATAGCTGAGTGGAAAAGGTCAACTCCTGCTCTGGGTCAATATTTGCATTTCAGTAAGCACCTACCCTCCTCCTGCTTCCTGCCCTGCCCTCCACACTCCCCGGGCCGCCCTGTCCGCAGAAGCAGGGCCTCTGCTCTCCCAGGAAGGTCGGCGTTGGCGGGTTTCCATCTTTGGGGCTTTGCTTCAGGCGTTGCTCTGGTGGCGGGATCCCTGGAGCCAGAGTTCCAGACGCAAATGGAGGCAACACTTACCCAGCGGGGTCTGTCGGGTGTCACACCAGGTTAGGGGCCGGAACTCCAGGCCTGTGGGCAGAGACTCCTTCCTCGGCTGAACGGCAGGGAAAGAGAACAGACACCCTGTAAATCGCCTCCCGCTGTAGGGGGGCGGCTTATTAGTAGACGTGTTTCCAGGCTGTTGAGGGGAAGACCCTGGAATGTGCCCAGGAGAGCTGCTCTGAGCCCCCCTCTGCTGCTCTGGGACCACGTGACCATGGGCAAGGCCCGCCGACCTCAGTTTCCCATGTTTGTGGTATAAAGGGGATTAGATTCGATGGTCTCTAAAATCTCCTCTTGCTCTCTCAGTTTTTTATTTTGAACAGTTAACTCCCTTACGTGAATTCAGCGTTTGAGATGCTGTACGTAAAACTCCTAATGCAGTACGGTACCCGGTACAGTAGGTGCTCGGTAAAAGCTGGTTTTCATCTTCAACTTATTGTGGCTGCGAAAGGCAGGTAGATGATGGATAGACACATAGATAGTATGTGCGTACATTTATAACTTATATAAGTGTAAATCAAGCCATTTGAGTGTGTCACGTATGTACTCAAGAGCTTAATAAAGTCTATACCAATATGCCAGAATTATAGTGCACATATTGAAAATTACGACAAAACCATAAAATGCGTTTTATAGGGAAATGATCCTCTCATCTCTGGGAGAAGAGGTTTTAGAATTACCCAGAAAAAGAGAGATCTCTGGGTATGTTTTCTGATGCAGAATGCTGCGAATCGCTGCCCATTTTTTCCTCCAAAGCTTCCCTTTTTTATTATCATTTCTTTTTTCCCCTATTGTTTCAGGATGTGACGTTTGAGTGCCAGTTTCTCACTGACATCTGTCTGTGGCCTTGAGCAACAGCACTGGTTTCTCCCAGGAGCTTGCTAGAAATGCGGGATCTTAGGGCCCTCCCAACCTCCTGAATCAGAGCCTGCATCTTTGCAAGGTCCCTGCTGATTCTTGTGGGCCACCCCGTGGCACCTTGTGGCTTCTGCTGCCTCCCACGGGACGGCTGCTGATACCCCCGCCAGGCAGGGCTTGCCTCCAGCCACAGGAATGGGGGAGGTTCGCAGCTGGAGAGTTGATCCGGGGCTGGCCTGCTGGTACAGGGACTAACAGGAGGCTGACCCATCACGGCTGTTCTGACAGCAACAATTTGGGCACATCAAATGCAGGCATTAGACTTAGGATTCTGGAAGGTTCTGAAAGAGATATAACCTACTGAAGTGAGATGCTAAACACAGGGGCCGTGGATCCCAGCTGCGTATCAGCTGTTGCATGCGCCTGTTTGAACTCAGCTGAAGTGCTTTCCTCACCTGAAGATGGGGAGAATTACAAGTCCAGATCAAGCACGGCTGGGCGAGCTAGAGAGCACTGGCAGGGGCGCTTCCTGCTCGGTCCGAAGTCGTGCATCCACTTACGCACAGGCCTCCTTACCCCTCATGTCAGAGGGGTAGCCTGGAGGCGCCCTCTTCATTGCTGTGTAAGTTCTGCATTCCAGCTTCTTTCTGGGAAATCTCTGTCACAGGAGCAGCAACAACTATGTGGGCTGTTTGGTGACCAGCTCTGACGCTGGACCCAGCCTGAGTCCTCCATAAGCAGGTCCCTGTGGCCGGGACCTCATAGGCCAGTCTGGGACATGGGAGTCAATCAAAGGGAACTTCCTCGGCTTTGAAACCCAGGATTATTCCTTATGATGCTCCAGCACAGAATTTTTCCTCATCAGTGAAGAGCACGAGAGCAATGGTGTCGGGACAACTTTCCTCTGACAGTGAGTGTGCTTTCAACAAGAGCCTCTCCTGAGAAACCCCCAGGATTTTCCCAGGGCCTTCATGCTCCTCTCCTGTTCCCCCATGAGGAGGCCGTCCTGTGATGTCTGAGTCCCCCACTGAGACTTGGGAAATGCTTGGGGCTGTTGGGCCCCATTCGTGCTGTCCCTGGTCCCCTCCCCTTCCAACACAGCCTTTCTGACAGGGTTTCCATATCCCGCCATTCCCTGCCACCCTCCATGGTGAGCCCGGGGCCTCTTGAATAGGGCTATTGGAATTGAAAACTACATTCAGATGATTTTTCTTAACCTAAAGATGGAGATTTCACTTTATCCTTTGGAATTCCCTTTCATTGGCTTTTTTTTTTTTACAGGGGAAGATTTGCTCTAAGCTAACATATGTTTCCAATCTTCCTCCTTATTTTTTTTCTTCCTTTCCCCCCACCAAAGCCCCAGTACATAGTTGTGTATAAGTTGCAGGTTCTTCTATGTGAGCCACCACCACAACACGGCTGCTGATAGACAAAAGATGTGGTTCCCCAATTGGGAAGTGAACTTGGGCTGCCCAAGCAGAGCACATGGAACTTTAACTGCTAGGCCATCAGGGCTGGCTCTCTCATTGCCTTTTTGGATCAGCGTTTCTACCTGTCAGGGCCATTTGCACAAGTGACAGCCTCTCTGAGTTTCTGGCTTTTTGTCTGTCAGGTGAGGGGGCAGGATGTGAGGCCCTCAGAGGTCTGACATTCATTGACTTTACCCCAAATGATTTGCACAGAGTCTTCAGTAGTTGGTTTCTGGCCCCGTTTGGACCAGCTGGCACAGGCGGAAAGACATGGATGATGTTCTTTGCATTTCCACTAAGTGTGATTGACTGCCCGCAGTTCCCCTCTTCTGAAGGATGAACTCTGTGAACAGGCATTTCCCATGGCTCAGGCAGGTCCAGGCCTGTGGGTTTGGAGGGTCCCCAGCGAGCTCCCTGACATCTCACCTGCCCAGGCACACCCAGCTATTCTTTTCTCAGTCACAGGCATTGCAATAATGAATTGCCAACGGCTCCCGCCGCACCTACGCCGGCTTGCAGAAAGGTTCCTGGTGACTTATCTGATTTTTATAGTTTGGGGTTAGAAAAATTTCCCAGTGGAATTGCTCTAATATTGTGCTCTGCAGAGTGTTGGGATTAAGATAAAAAACCCAGAATGATGTTTTATTTATAGACCTCTATTGAAGCACACACAGTTTAGGCTAAATTTTACATTAAACCCTGGTTATAAATAAATGTGTTCACCTGAGTAAACAGTCTCTGGGGTCTTTATTAAAATGGCTGTAAGGAGAGGGAGGAATTTTTAACTGCCAGTGATAGGAAACCACGGGGATGGCTGGTCCCAGAGCCAGCTTGATACTGGTGGCATCATTTGTAATATATATTTTCATTTGGCTCTGAAGCAGAGCAAATAGATTTTTGTAAGTGAGTGACCTTATGGATTAGCTGTGTTATTTGTGACTTAGTGAAGCAGTCAGCTGAAATATTGAAAATGTTTTTTCAACCCAGCCTGGTTTCAGTGTGCTGCATGATGACGTGTTGTTGTCCCTCCTAATGAATAATAAAGACGGCTCACCTCACGCGGTTTGGAAGGGAAGAACCTAACCTTAGCACAGATGCTGCTTCTGCTCTCCCAGCAAAAGGAGTTCACATTGAGAAGGTGCTGGAAGCAAAGTCACACTTGCCAGTTTGTCTTCAACCAAGAGAATGTGTATCTCCTTTAGATCGGTGGATACAGGTTTCCTTGTGTGTCCATCTGTAATTTTCTGTGTCATTCCAATTTTGCAGAGTTGGTTAAATGACCCACCGCTGGCCTCCAGGATTGTGGTCCTGATGTTCACTCTCCTTTGTGCCACGTGTCAGGACACAGCGCCAGGGCCGCATGGCGCAGCAGAGGGGAGCCAACCAGAACCCTGCCCTCTCCAGCCGCCTCTCCCTCTTGGCTCCCATCTCCCAGTTTTTAAAAATTAAAAATCCCATATTGAGATGTTATACACAGAACACTGGTCACTTGAGTTGAAAAATAATAATCGTTCTTCAAAATTCTCCTGAACGTTCCTCTACAGTAATAATCTTTGTACAATAGGATGCCCTGTACCTAAAGTTCTTAAGGCATCCGAGCGTCTACCCAGGGACGGCTGTACTGAGATAAACACAGCTGCCTCTTAACCTTTGCTTTTTTCAGTTGTTCTTAATTGGCTTTGTTTTTAGAGTAGTTTTAAGTTTACAGAAAAATTGAGTAGCAAGTAAGAGAATTCCCACAGGCATCCTCTCCCCACCTGCCTCAGAGTTTCCCTTATTACCCACACGTGACACCGGTGTGATACATTTGTTGCACTTGATGAGCCAATATTGACACGTTCTTATTGACTGAAGTCCAGAGTTTACACTCGGGCTCCCTCTTGGTGTTGTACACTCCGTGGGTTTTGATAGATGTATGATGACATGTGTCTACCATCTTACTATCACACAGAGTGGTTTCACTGCCCTAAAAATCCTCTGTGCTCCACTATTCATCCCTCTCCTTTTTCCCTAACCCCCAACAACCACTGGTCTTTTCTCTGTCTCCATGGTTTTCCCTTTCCCAGAATGTCATAGTTGGAATCCCACTGTGTGTAGCCTTTTAGACTGACTTCTTTCACTTAGTAATATGCATGTAAGGTTCCTCCATGTCTTTTCATGGATTGACAGTTCATTTCTTTTTAGTGCCAAGTAATAGTCCAATGCCTGGATGGACCACAATTTATCTATCCATTCCACTAATGGAGGACATCTTGGTTGCTTCTAAGTTTTGACAATTATGAGTAAAGCTGCTGTAAACACCCATATGCAGGTTTTTGTGTGAAGAGTTTTCAGCTCCTTTGGATAAATACCAAGGAGCATGATTGCTGGATTGTATAGGAAGAGTGTGTTTAGTTTGGTGAGAAATTGCCAGACTGTCTTCTAAAGTGGCAGCACCATTTTGCGTTCCTGCCAGCAATGAATGAGAGTTCCTGTTGCTCCACGTCCTCGCCAGGATTTGATGGTGTCAGTGTTCAGGATTTTGGCCATTCTAGTAGGTGTGTAATGGTATCTCATTTTTTATTTAATTCATGTTTCCCTGATAACATAGAATGTAGAGCATCTTCTCATATGCTTATTTGCTGTGTGTATATTTTCTTTGGTGAAATGCTGTTACAATCTTTTATTCATTATTAATTGGGTTGTTATTTTCTTTTTGTTGAGTTATAAGAGTTTTTGTATATTTTGCACACAGTTCTTTATCAGATACATTTTGCAAAGATTTTCTCCCAGTCTGGGGCTTGTCTTTTTATTCTCTTGATAGTGTCTTCTGCAAAGCAGAAGTTGTTAATTTTAACAAAGTCCCACTTATCAATTTTTCTTTTCATAGATCGTGCTGTTGGTGTTGTACCTAAAATGTCATCATCGGGGCCTGGCCCGGTGGTGCAGTGGTTGAGTTGTCATGTTCCCACTTCAGCAGCCCAGGGTTTGCAGGTTTGGATCCAGGACACAAACCTAGCACCGCTTGTCAAGCTATGCTGTGGCGGCATCCCACATCAAATAGAGGAAGCTTAGCACGGATGTTAACTCAGGGACACTCTTTCTCAAGCAAAAAGAGGAAGATTAACAACAGATGTTAGCTCAGGGCCAATCTTCTTCAAAATGAATGAATGAATGAATGAAAGACACCATCAGACCCCACGTCACCTAGATTTTCTCCTGTGTTATCTTCTACAAGTGGTTTACTTTTGCGTTTTACATTCAGTATATTTTGAATTAATTTTTGTGGAAGGTGTAAGATCTGTGCCTAGGTTCATTTTCTGCACATGGATGTCTTATCGTTCCAGCACCATCTGCGGAAGAGACTGTCTTTCCTCTGTGAATTGCCTTGGCTCCTTTGTCAAAGATCACTTGGCTCTCTTGTACGGCTGACTCTTAACTTTTGACTCATAAAATGTAGGAATGAAATGGATATTTCACTCAAGTGGCTTTGGAAGTTTCAAACCTTTCAGCGCCTGCAGTCTCTCTAGAACGTCACCTTCAAAGGGAAGGAAAGAGAGGCAGGGCCGTCTAACCACGATGGAGGGTTTCAGTGCTGGAGGCAGAGTCTCTGATTGCTCTCAGTCTATGGGCGGTCACCAAGCGTGTTCCTGCCAGTGACCTCAGTCCATCTGTGGTCGCCAAGCCTGTCCCTGACTGTGGTCACTCCTGGGCTCACACACACCTGCGAGGTGCTGACACCCAGAATGGCTCACTCCTTCCAGTTTGTACGAGCTTTGCTCCAGCACAGTCCGGGCCTCGTGCTTCTCCCGAAGGAAAGTTCTTTGACAATCTTTTCTGTTTCTTCATAGTTATCTATTCATATTTCTTTCTTCATTCTTTGCCAGGTTAGTAATTTATATTTTCTCTGTTTATAGTTCAATTCCTTGAGAGTTCCAAATTTTTATACATAAGTAGTATTATTAGCTTGTAACTCTTAAATTTCTACTGTATCTGTGGTTATGTTTCCTTTTTCATTATTAGTTTCTGGTAATTTTAGGATTTAAAGCTTCTTATTTTTCTCTATATTAGACTTCTATTAAGAGTTTATGTATTTTTACCCTAAAATCAAGCTCTTGAATTTATTCAATAATCGTTTCCCTTTTATAGTTTATTAATTTGTGCTTTTATTATTTATTTCTATTCCTCCCCTCAAGTTTTAGCTGTTTTATTTCTGATTGCTTAATTTGAATGCCTAGATTTTTGTTTGGCTCATTTCTTGTGTAACGATGAAGGCCTTGGTGCTCCAGACCCACCTCAGTGATGAGTGCTTTGGTTCCTCCCACAGTTCAGATTTATAGAGTTCTCATTGTCATCATTTTCCAAGTATTCTGTAATCATAGCTTTGATTTCTTCTTTAACCTAAGAATTATTGAAGAGTATATTTTTCAATGCCCAAATGATGGGAGAGTTTTATTTTCTGTGGTTAATTCCTAATTTTATTAGATTATGATTAGAGAATGCAACTTGTTTGATTTTACTTTTTGGAAATCATGAGGGCTTCTTTTAGGCCCAATATCTAATCAGTTATATATTTTTTTCTAGACCATAGAATTTGATCAGTTGCTACTGAATTCTTTATTAATTAAGTTATTAAGACTCTCTCTGTGTCCCCCATTTGGGTTAGGGAGACTAGTTTCAAGTCTGGTCTGTCATTTACTAGCTGTGTGACTTTAGGTAGGGTACTTGTGCCCTGTAAAACTCAGTCTTCCTCATCCATGTGGTGGGACGACTGAAAGGACCTGTGTTAGAGGCTGCTGTGCGGGGTGCGTTGTGTGGGCAGCTGTAGTGCTGGGCCCCGCTCCCAGGACGCGGTAATGGAAGTGTTGGCGTGATCAAAGTCTTCTGTCTGTCTAGCTGTGAGAGGTGTATCAGTTCTTTATTAATTTCAGTGTTTTGTTTTATTTCGTGGTGCATACTGGTTCATGAATACTATACCTTCATTTTGGATTTTTTTAAATGTTAATATACAGTTATTTTGTTTATTTCACTTTAAAAAAGTGTAGATTGTCTTAATGTTAATACCGTGACCCTGCCTTTATTTCTGCCTATAGTTACCTCATTTTTTCCTACCCTTTCAATTTTTAATCTTTCTGAACTGCTTTCTTTTGATGTGTTTTTTTATAGATAGTTGACCTAAGTGAGAGAGTTTATCCTAAAAGGATAGTTTAACCTATTTCCATTTATTGTCGTAACCACGTGCCCTGTTTATTTATCATCTTGTTTTATGCTTTCCATTTTCTGGGCTTCCTTCCTATTCTTTTATTGCTTATTTTTCGCCGTGTAGATCATGTTTTAGTTTGGTTTTATACTGTCCTCAGGTGACGTGGAGAGTATATTCACTGTTTTAGGTTCTTAAAACTTCAAAAACAATTTGGATCTGCATATTTCTATTGATCAACTTCAAGAATTAAACTCATTCTCCTGTCTTAGAAGGGCACTTGAGGATATCTAGCTCTTCCTGCATTTTATAACATGGATGTCTAATTAGCTTCATGTTTTCGTCTGTGTAAGGCATGTCTTTATCAGAGTCTGTGCTAATATCTGGGGGGAAAAAGGCATATCAAAACTCAGAACCTAGAACTGCCACGGTGTGTCTGGGAAGAAGGATCTTTTGGGGGCAGGTTCAGGGCCTGTGGCGGAGAATTGTCAGAAAATGTGTTGATGAGGGAATGTGGCTGTTTATTCAGATGCCTCTTAATAAAGAACACCTTCATCAGATTTCACTGAAATTTGCATTGGGAAAGCCAATTACATAAAGAAATTGGTGGAAAATCTTATTATTATGAGCTCCTCACCCTTGCTCTACCTGCTTACTTTAATGTCTAGAGATAAATGATAAGAAGACAAATTTCCATTTTTCCTGGGCACCAAGGTTCTCCCTTCCCCATCACTTTTATTGAACATAGCAGTTTGCCAGGACCCGTGCACTGAAAATTGCTGAAGATAAACATTGTATTTTAAATTACTCCAGGCAACCAGGCAGGCTGGAAAAAAATCATTTGAACAAATTGATAACTGAAATGTTGATATCAGATATTAAATTAATGTAAGTGAGATTGAAACAATATCTAATTAAAATAATTTGAAAAATGACTTGGAAATTGAAGCTGACAGTCGCTTTGACCAGCCTGTCATTATTGTTACCACGCAGCTAAGCTCCGTTTTCACTGCAGCCCTTCCCACTCTCAGGAGACTTCACAGGAGTCCCGGCAGATAAAAGTCTCGTTTATTTACTCAGTTACGTCTGGAAAACAAGGGCTAAAGAGCCTTTCTTGGGACCCCGAGGCGTGGAGTTTGACAAATTGACCTTTCAGTTTCCAAGGAGAAGGTGCCTTCCATATTCTCTGCTCTGATGTGCAGTTTTGCATTTGAGACTGAAATGTGTTCAGTGCCTTCACTTCATCCAGGGCATTAAAAAAAAATCAGGTTTGGAACGTCAAAGGAAATGAAGCAAAAGCTTTGCTGCTGCAGTGACCAGTAGTGAGTGGACAGAACGTGCTGCCAGCCCTTCCTCGGCAGGGACCTCACAGGGGTGTCGGGCATGCATTAGGATGGTCTCCTAAGAGCCCTCCAGGAGCGGAGCCGTGCTCTCAGACGCTAGCTTTGTGAGCAGAGTGGAGTGGTCTGTAAATGAAGTACCACGGCACCTCTCAGAATGCAAATGTGACCGCTAATGATGTTTATTTCAGGCCTCTCTAACACCTGCTTCAGAGCTGTCCTGACATCTCTGTTTTATGAATAAAAGATAATGAAAGGAGAGCAGTTCGTCCTGTCGAAACACACGCTTCTTTGTAATCCATGGTGCAGTGAGTGAAAAATGGCCCCAAGCTCAGAAGACCTGGCTTTACTTCCTGCAGCCACACTGAGAAGGGCGCAGCATTGGGAAAGGCCTCTCGGAGGAGGCTCACTTCTGCTTGCCTGTGAACTGGGACCATTTGAGGGTGTGGGCCTCAGATCCGGCATTGCTTCTCAGAGGTGTTGGAAATAAATTGAGTCTGAAGGAATGTGCAGATTGTAGGCAGAGGAGAGACCAGCATCCATACTCAAGGCACTATGCAGAGAAAAGGTATATTGATATTTCTATTTCACAATCTGAACAAGAGTTCCTACACAACTTGCATAAAAACATTGATTAATCTGACAACTTGATGTACACATTTATTTATAGTTATGTTTAGTATAACACGAAATTTTTAGATTAATGTTTTACACACTTCGTATTTAGCTTCTCGTGAGACTTTTCTCAAACCTGCATTAAATTAGTTGTTCTTCCATAAGCACAGAGCAGTTGGGGACAGGGCGGGAGCTTCTTGGAGGATTGCTGGGGTCTCCCCGTTTTCACCAATGCACTGGGAGGACACTGGGACTGACCTGTGTTCCGAAAACAACCAAACATGCTGGAATGTGGAGATATAGAGATACGGATTCAACATATCAGGTATCCAGCAGTATTGAAATTCTGGGAGATCCCAAACTAAGTGAAAACAGGAACCCAGAGAGAGAAGTGGACCCCTCTTTCTTGAGAGTATTTTCCAAACCAGGGTGAACTTGAACTTTAGCACTCATGGCTCTGTAGACTGTGGAGGGCAGGAGGCAAGACTCAGGGTGTGCCAATATGGCAAGGCTGATGGAAGGCCTGCCACACGCAGCCAGGATCACCTCAGGAGAGCAGTGAGCTGACAGCAAACCCTCCTGCCCCCCAGTGACCAAAGGATGGGAAGTTGCCTGTATTCAGCATCATCACTGGGTGCGTGTGGGATGTGGAAGGTGTTCTCCCTCAGGCACTGAGTGCAAGGCAGCCCCCACAGGGACACGCCATCCACGCCATCACTACCTGGTGATCCATAAAATCTCAAGCAAAGAGTTTAGCTTAAAATGGACTTGAGTTTGTAGGGCTTCCAGAGGCCTGGAGGAAGGAAATGCAAATCCTCTCTGAAGGGATCCACCTTTTTCTTTGGCCTCAAAGGATTTCCATAGTTAAAATCCCAAGTAGGAGTCACAATAAAAAATTTCACAATGTGCTGGGGAAGAAGGTGCCCTGAGCAGAGGTCAACTGAAAGAATGGACAAGATAACCCTCAGTGTGACAAATGGACATAAACATAAACTTACGCATTTTAATCGCTTAAAGGAACATAAGAGGGAGACAAAATATGACTAAAGAGTCTTAAAAATGACCAAAAATACTTTCTAAAAGAATAGAATTTTTTTAAATGAAAGATATTCTGATAGAAATTTTAAACCCAGGAGGTGAGTTTAATGACAGATTAGATATAGTTGAAGAGAGAATTAGTGAACTAAAAGATAGAACTGAAAAAATTATCCAGAATTCAGCATAGAAAGAGATAAAGAAATGGAAAATATGAAATAAAAAAAAAAAGGTAAAGAGTCCTGGAAGACAAAGTAAGAAAATCTTATGTCCATTAACAGGAGTTCCAGGAGGGGAGGAAAGGATGGTCAAGAGACAATACTTGAAGATATAATGCCTGAAAATTTCTATCCCTGATGGGAGAATCCTCAGATTCAAGAAGTCTGTTGGAGTGAAAACAATTCTACATCTAGATTCACAATAATGAAACTGCAGAACATTCAAGACAAAGAGAGAATCTCACAATAATGAAACTGCAGAACATTCAAGACAAAGAGAGAATCTTACAAGCAGCCAAAGAGAAAGACAAGCTGGGCAGAATGAACGAGCATTGACTCCTGGCTGATTTCTCAGCAGCCAAAATGAGTAAGAAGACAGGAGGATAATGTCTTTAAATTACTGAGAGGGAAATCGTTGTCAACCTAGAATCATACCATGAGAATATGTCTTTCAAAAATGAGGGCAAAAAAAGAAAGAAATGAGGGTTAATCAAGATACTTTCAGAAAAATGAGTTAGTTACTAACAGATCCTCATGTAAGATAATTCTAATAGATTGACTACAAGCAAATGAAATAAGCCATAAGGAAGACCTCAGACACAGAAGGAATAATGAGCAAAGAAATGGGAAATATGGGAAAGATGCATCTAAACAAAGTATACTGTGTAGAACAGTACTGTCTTGTGAGGCCAAAACCAAGATAGGATTAAAATAGCAAACTTGAAAACAGTATTTAAATCAAGATGAGGATGATGGGAGGTAAAGTGTCCTAAGGTCTCAGTTATGTTTAGGAAGAGACCCTAGATCTTTATTAATATGAAAGTTTGTTACATGTAAATATTAAAATCTCTGGGCAACCACTAAAAATTAGAAATAGAGTATATAACTTTCAAGCATGAAGACAACATAGGATGCTAGAAATAAATTCAGATATGTCAGAAATCACAATAAATGTCAGTAAAAAAAAAAATTCCAATTAAAAACAGATTTACAGACTGGAAATACATATATGGAGAGAGAGAGAATATATATATATATATATATACTGTAACCAAAACCAAATACTAAACAAAAGAAAGTTGATGTACTATACTGAGAGCAGATAACATATTAAGGGAAAAAAAAACAAAGTATTATCAGAGAAAAAGTGGGTCACTATGCAGTGGTAGGAGGAGATAAAAATCCCAATCACGCGTGCCCTGATAACATGGTCTAAACATGTGTGAACGCAATGTGCAGCACTGTGAGGGGACATAGATACCTGCCCCCTCCTGGGGGGAGATGGTGCACATCTCACACGGTAATGGAGAAATCACGTGGAAAGTCAGGAGGGCGCAGAGGACTGTAACTGCACAGGTGCTGAGCCCGGCCGAACCACAGCGGGACAACAGCGCACCTGACCAGCAGAGCACCCTGTTCTTTTCTAGCGCACTGCACATCCATGAAAACTGGTATCTCACAAACCACGCCCTGAGACAACAATGCTGTTACGTTACAAAAATAAGTAAAAGGAAAACCTCATGTGTTTGGAAATTAAAAAAAAAAAATTTCCAAGAAGCCATGAGTTAAAGAAAAAGTCAAAATGGAAAGTAAGAAAGTGTAACTTTGCAGTAATGGACATACTGGACTATATTTCATTGTCTGGAGGTTTGCACTGAAAGTGGCAAGTGGAGAAATTTATTGCATCAACTGTTTATATTAGAAAAGAAGCAAGGCATAAAAATAATTGTTTTGCATTTAAGAAATTAGAAAAATAATGATAATAAACCCAAATAAAGTGGAAGAAAGGAAATAAGGTAAAGCAGAAATGAATGAAATAGAAAACAAAACAGAGAGGATAAGCCAAGAAAAAGTTTTCTTCCTTGAAAAAACTGATAAAATTGAAAAATCTCCATCATAAATGGTCAAGATAAAAGAGAGAGAAGGCAAAAATAATGTTGGGAATTAAAAGTGGAGTGTAAATATACATCCTTAGGCATATGAAAGGATAACAAGAGGGCCAGCCCTGGTGGCCTAGTGGTTATGTTCCACTTCAGCAGCCTGGGTTCAGTTCCTGGATGTGGAACCACACTGCTGGTTGGTGGCCATGCTGTGGTAGAGGCTTGCATACAAAACAGAGGAAGATTTGCCTCAGATGTTAGCTCAGGGTGAATCTTCCTCAGCAAAGAAAAAAAGGGATAACAAGAGGATATTGTGAACAACGTTATGACAATGTATTTGAACATTTAAATAACATGACCAAAATGAAGAAATAGAAAACTTTAATAGTGCTGAAACCAAGGAATAAATTGAATTAGTAATTAAAAGTCTTTCCACAGAGAAATTATGAGGCTCACATATTTCGTAAGCAAGAGTTCCACACATTCAGGTATCAGTCCTACACAGAACCTCCTGGCTCCACGGCTCCTGAAGTTGGTATTACTCTGATACCAAACGCAAGAGTGACAGCACAAGAAAGAGGGCTAGAGACCATTTCCCTTGGAAACAGATGCACAAACCAAACCAAATACAAGGGACTAAATCTCACAATTTATTTTAAAAATACATCATGAACAATTTAAATTCTGATGTGAGAAACATAATCTATCACATTAATAGTTTAAATAAGAAAAGTCATTAGTTAGCTCAATAAATCCAGATAAAAAGATGCTAAAATTTAGCATTCATTCGTAATAGAAATGCTTAGTAAAATAGGATGAGTTTGTTAAGTTGATTAAAAAAAAACTACAGAAACATCAGACGTCATAGTGAAACACTGAAAATATTCCCTTTAACACCAGAAACAAGACAAGGATGTGTGTCCTCACTTCTTTTATTATGTGTTGTCCAGGAGGATCCAGCCAGCATGCAGTGCAGCAGGAAAAAGAAATGGAGGAATGGTTAGAAAGGAAGAAACACTACTCACTACTCATAGACAATCTCCTTATGTACACAGAAAACACAAAAGGATATCCAGATAAAGTAACAGAATTAGTCAGATAGTTGAGGAAGGTTGTCAGGTATAAAATCATGTACAAAAAGTCAATTTCATGTCTATATTTAGAAAAAAGTTAGAAAATACGGCTTAAAAAAACAATCATCGTTTACCATTTTAAAAAGTAAGATACCAGGAATAGATATTTATTTAAATGTACAAGACCTTTATGGAGAAAGTTATAAAACTTTATTGAAAGATGTGAAAGAAGACGTAAATAAATGGAGAGATTTACACGTTCACAGATTGCGAATAATGATGTTAATTCTATGAAACCTCCAGATTCAATAAAATTTTAACAAAAGTCCCAGCAGATTGATTTGTTTATTTCATTTTATTTTTTTATATTTATTTGGAAACTTGACAACCTGATTCTAAAATGTATTTGTAAGTGCAAGAAGCCAAAACAGCCAGAACGCCCCTGCAGAGAGAAAGCAAGTGAAGGCTGCCATCCGTGACGTAGTGTATGGCAGCGCTTACGCTGAAGCGTGGGGGGTGCTGTGGGTCTGGGCAGGACAGACCTCAGGACCTGGAGTGGAGGATGCCCAGAAGTACACCCTCCTGCGGAACTGACTGATGGTAGAGTTGGCGTTGTAGATCAGAGGGAAGGGTGGCCTTCAGTAAATTGTGCTGCAAAAACGGGGCATCCAATTAGGGAAAACCTCTCCTCGTACATGACCATCAGTCCTGGGTGTGAGACTTACACGTGAAGGGCCAAACTGGTTTAGAGGAAAATATACAATAATATCTTTATGATCTTGGCATAGATGAAAAATTTTTAAACATGGTACCCCAAGTGCAAACCTTAAAGAAAATGATAAATTAGAGTGTATTAAAACGAAGAAATTGTGAAAGCTGAGCCACAGACTGAGATAAGGTAGTAACACATATAACTGACAAAGTATTAGTGTGCAGAATGTTTAAAGAACTCCTACAAAGCAATATGAAAAAGACAAGTAGCCCAATAGAATAATGGGTGAAAAGCACAAACAAAAATTTCAGATAAGAAGCAGTGTGAATGATGAATAAACACCCAAGACGGTACTCAACCTGATTAGTAATCAAAGAAATACACCTTGAAAGCACATGAGATGCAATGTCACGGCTACCAATGGCAAAAATGTTTATATCTGACAAGTTGGTGAGGATGTGGAGCAAGAGAAACTCTTATAAGCTGATGGCAGGAGTGTAAATTGACATAATCACGTTGGGACATCTCCGTCCTAGCGATTCTGCCAGACAGTCCTCTGCTCGTGCCTGGGGACAGCACAGAAATGCTCCCAGCAGCAGTGATGGAGATGTGAAGGGAAAAGGAGAAACAGCCCAGTTGTTCACTGGACTGTCCGCTGGATCGGACAACTGACTGAAGAAATAACTTATGACATCCTGTACTTGTATAACGCAGCCATACAGCAACAAGGGCCGCAGCGACCTGTGAGAACATAATGGTTAGGGGAGGAAGCAAGTCAGAGAAGAACATGTGTTATTGTTCCATCTTATTAAGTTCAAACCCAGCAAAACTATGCAATAGACGCGTGTGTGAAAAGGTCTGGAGGAAAGGAACCGATCAACCCAGAATTCGAAGAGTTAGAACGTCTGATGGGGAGGAAGCGGGGGCCCATGTGGGGCTCACGGAGGATCGAATGTCGGTGTAATCCTCCATTTCTTTCTCAGAGTGTAGGTGTCAGGGGTGTTTGCTGTCTTATTATTCTGTATAACCAGCGCTTATTTTATAAATATTCCTTGGTATCTATCTAACATATAACTAAATATAAATATAAAATAGTGATATTTTTGAATTACAAATTAACAGAAAAATGTTTCTAACTATCGAGAGGAAGTCACCGTGAGTTGGGTAGGGAGATTCTTCCCAGGAACCCCTGACACACATGTTTAATAAAATGTTGCATTTTATACAGATGCAACTGATACATATTTATTTTGTCTACACAACAGCTTTGCTGTTTCCTTCTCAGTGTGGCCAGGCTTCGGTTGTCTGTGCAGAAAGGAGCATGGCACGTTGTTTCGAGTGCTGGAGGGGCCTCTCTTTGGACTGGATTTGGTGGCAGGCAGGCCGGTCGCAGTCGGTGCTGCACTCCTCCAGCAGGTGGTTCTGCGTGGCCTGTCCACTGCCCCCCTCCCTGTGGTGGTCAGGCCAAGTGCACAGTGTCACAGGGCTCTTCCCAGCTGCCTCTCTCCTTTTCCTGGGACAGGTGAGCTCCAGTGCCCTGTGCCCAGAGCTTTGGAGGCTCACAGAGCAGAGAGAGAGCCCAGCTCCTTGTGGGAAAAGTTGATGCAACACCCATTCTGACAAAGGAAGAGCCAGGCAGCAACCCCCTCCTCCTGCCCCGTTCTTTCTCTTAGAATTCAGCTTTAAATGGTAGCTCCGGTTTTAGTAAATAATTGTCAGGGAAGTGGTTATGTTCCAGGGTTATTTTAATTCTTTCTGACAGTTAGCAAAATTAAATATGCAGACATTGTGGCAACATGCTGCTCTGAGATGACTTGACGTAAAATGATTAACATCACAACGTGTCCTTGTGTTTTGTGTTGTCACAGCGAGGTGTGTTACAACACAGCAGGGCGGCACGCCCTGCCAGCCAGGCAGATCGCCGGTGCCCCACAGGCGCCCTCCTGCACACTGTCCCTCAGGCCTGTTTGACAGGCGGCTCTGCACCGGTTTGCTTTGCACACAGTCCGGTTCCGTGTGGCCGTGCGGGAAATGGCAGCCTTGTCTCATGACACCTGAGAATGTGTTCTTAAACCAGGCCTCCTGGAGCGGCAGCCTCCATCAGAAGAGAATCTTGAGGGTCCAGTAGAGCAGCCTCAGATACCTTTTCTGGATTAACACTTTGATTTGAAAACTTGAACTGTGGGTGTGGCAAAGATCACCACTGGTGATAGGGATGTTAGTGATAGTACAGTTACAGCGATGGGAGTGACGCCATAGTGATGAGAGTGACAGGACACCACCACCGCCGCCAGCAGGGAGTGAGCCCTCCTCGTTCTGCAGTCCCATATGCCTTCCCTCAACACATAGTCCCGAGAGCGCCCTGTGTGCCTGACATCGGCCTGTGCACTGGGGCCTCCCATGTCACAGACGAGCCCCTGCCTTGTTGAGCTTACGTTCTAGTGAGGAGAGCCGATAAGGAATGAGTGCACATCACGTCAGATGGGATCACTGCCTGGGGAGCAGTAAGCAGGATGAGGGACAGGAGCCACACAGGTCAAGGGGCTGTGTGCACGGGGCAGCAATAAAGGGACTTTAAACTGAGACATGGAAGACATGAGTCATGCTGATACCTGGGGACGACATTCTGGGCCCAGGGAACAAGCAGCCTGTGCCAAAGCCCTGGGCAGGAGGGCAGCTCTGGGAGTGTTCGTGGATGGAAGGAGCTGCAGAGGTGGGAGCAGAGGCCTGGGCATCGAAGGAGGGTCAGATCTGGAAGGCCGTGCACCTGTGGCAAGGACTTTAGACGGGCCCTGAGTGAGGTGCGACCCCAAGGCAGGGCTTTGCTGTGAGGAGTGACGTGAGGGAGCTGCATTTTGCAGGACCACTGCCGCTGTGCCTATCATCAGCCCACCCCAGCCTTCGAGGGTCAGGAGCACAAATGGAGGCCCTGTGCTGGGCATCTAGTGGTTAAGAGTCTGTAGGAAGCTAACGAATTGTTAAGAAGTTCTGCCTTCATACTTTGAAAAAGATATTTTCATAATGAAAAAAATTGTTTAAATATATATCGAGCTATAGGTTTTATTTCTGGAAGTCAGCCAAACATAAAGGACAGCCGGACTGAATTATTATCTGGCAAGCTGGGGGTTCTCTTGATGGGCCAGTGGAGTTTGGATGAGTAATAAGTTAAAGCCATATACAATTCCTAAATTATTGTATATTTATTTATAAATGTATTTTCTTCCTTTTGTTTACAAAATCGCTAATTATATCATTTAACAAAGATTTTTATAAAATTTGTGCATTTAGATGGAAATGGTACAAGTGTAATTACACACAGCGTATAAAATGTGAAAGTATTTTCATCACAAATATAAGATATATATCAAATTGAGAATTAAATTATTTATATGTCTTCAAAAAGGTTATTTTTTAAAAAATATTCTAAATGAACTATTATAAAACAAAATATAATTAATAAATGACAAAGCTTTAAATCAAAGTATGTAAATAAAGCTGCATTTTTAATTCTGTTTTTTGAAAATTTAATCAAATTGTAGTCATTTTTATAAAAACAAAATATATGCAGCTGTGGCCGCAGTGTCCTCCGTTGCCAGTGTAATGAACAGCAGTGTGATTCCTGCGTGCGGTGTCTAGAGTGGCACACATAGACATTGATAAGCAGTAGGCACTGTTCAGCATTGCAGGCTGCATCCCCACCGCCATGCACAGCTGCTACAGATGTGGTCTCATCCACAGAAACTTGCAGAACCACAAACTGAAAAGCAAAGAAACATGGGAGTGGACCCTCAGCATTGCTGGGAAATGACACTTCTTCAGGCAAGAATCTTTTGCTTTCAGGCTGAGAGGCAGGATTTGACAAGTTCGTTAATGTGCGTCTGCTACAACTCAGACCCTCTCCACCCACTCCCAAGCTCAAAACCCTTGTGGCGTTAGACGGGAGTAACATGCTGCTTCCAGAGCAGAGGCCAAGGATGTGGGGGACCCTCCCCATGCCCAGCTTGCCTGTGGCCGCCCTGGTGGTGGGTCGAGAAGCCCAGGGCAGCATCCTGTTGATCACAGGGCAGCTCCGTTAGGGGTCCTTCTGTGGTCTCTGTCCCCTTACCCAGCGGGTTTGTGGGGTAGATAAGCTGCTCCAGGCCGAAAGCCCATCTGCAGGGGCTGAGGAGAGGCAGGGCCAGCCACCCCACAGGGCCGTAACCTTCCCTAAAGCAAGTCGGGCCCCCTGGTGCCACCTCACCTCCTGTTTTCTAATGGAGCACAGCCATTAAGTTGTCCCATTGCAATGTAGATCGCAGAGGAGATTTCTGCACATCCTTTCAGGTTAAAATAACGGGGATCAAGAGAGAGGCAAAATTATTCCACTGTAGCTACGTGCTTAATTATATGGGATACTGCCTAAATTGTCAAGTGCAAAGAAT
The DNA here is from genome assembly GCF_021613505.1 of Equus quagga. Classification (NCBI taxonomy): domain Eukaryota; kingdom Metazoa; phylum Chordata; class Mammalia; order Perissodactyla; family Equidae; genus Equus; species Equus quagga. The sequence goes on along the minus strand of NC_060274.1, from coordinate 131,776,659 downwards.
TATTCTGATAAATTAAAATACTAATTAAAGAGGCTATTGCAGAATTTTGAGAACATTGTAGAGTTCTGCTTCTCCAGGTAATTTGCATATCCTTCATCTAGCGAATTTAATTTTAAAGGACTTCTCTTTTGTGTTTGGAAACCCTTTTTGTCTCCCGTGAAGATAAAAATGGGCTTTATGCATCGTTATCTCCTTTATTAAAGCAGCTCCTCCCAGGGTCTCCGCATCCTGGCCTGCCGGCCAGCCCATAACCACCAGCTCAGAATCCACGCTCGGCCATAAAAATAACTCAGAACTGACATTTGACAGAATGTTTGGCAGAAGCAAGGCTTCTGCTTTACCCCCAAAATGCCTCAGCAAAGACAGAAAAAGTGGCCATGTCCTCGTGGAGTTCACAGAAAGGCTGATGGTGACTCTGCACTCGCACAGTGCTTCCTGAGAAAGAGTAGTGTGTGCACGGGGACATGCCCGTGGGAGAGGCGCCCTGTCCTGCCTGCTCAGAGGCAGTCTGAGGCCTGATGGAGGAAAATCACGCCTGTGTGTGGGGTGCAGCCTACGAATGTGGAAAGACTATTTCTGTCGCAATTCCGTTCAGCAGAAGGGTGTCTGATAGAAAGCCATGTGGTCGTGTAGGGAGCCCTCGGAGGAAGTACTGTAAAATGATCAATGTGTAAGAACGGCGTTGGGAATGGTGTCCCGAGTGGCCTGAAAATCACAAAGCAGGCTGAGGACTACGAGGCTTGTTTCTCTTTTAGGCATATTTGACCTAAAAAAACCAGAAGGCTTGCTTAGAATAAATTGTGTACCTGTTACATGTGCTAGAGAAAAAGCAAGATTCCACAGCTTCTCCATTTTTCCATCGCCACCAATGAGAAATTGCAAAAACAAAAACATTAAATAAAATAAAGAGAGAGACAGGTGTTGTTGGACAGGGATTGGCCCTGAGACTGACAGAAAGGTGGAAAAGGAGCACAGAGCGCCTGACGTCCCCAGACGCCGCAGCCACCAGGGGAGCTCGCGGACGTGGCAGGAAACTGTCCGCCATCTCCCAGGAGGTTCCTCAGGCAGAGAGGGAAGCCGGGGCTTCTGGAATCTGGGTTCTCACAGTGCCCCCACTTCCCTGCGCCTTCTCAGGGCGTGCCGGCGTTCAAGACCGTGACCGAGTTGTGACTTGAAGTGAACCACGGCGTTGGGTGCAGCTGGCTGGCAGGATTCTGGAAGGAGCTATGAGCAGATGCTGCGCACATCTCAGAAGGGCTCTCCGGGAAGCGTTGTGGCAAACGGTCTCCATTTCCTTTGTGGAAGAGCCCCATGGTGGTACCCAAGGGGAACCCTGTAGCTGGGACTGCCTCACCACGACCCCAACTGCTGTGATGTCCTGTGGAGAATGTGAAGAAATGAGGGCAAAGTGACGTATTTTGGGGTAGATTCATCGCTTGTTGAACAACCACAACTAAAGAACATAATCTGTGGGGTAGTATAAATCTGAAAGACAGTTACTGGTCCACACCGCAGGGCACCTGTCCTGGGTCTGTCCTAGTCATCTTTATGTGTGTGCATTTTTGGAGGAAAATAACGGGAGAGCTGGTTAACATCTGCATTCTGGGTGAAGAGTCTATGGGATGGAAGGATGTACCAGACATTGCAAAGTGAATTGTAACAGAGACAGATGTGATGTCCTGACTCAGGCTGACAGTGATGGTCCACCTGCCGTGTTCCATCCATCACACCTGCAGAATAGGTGACATACTCCTGGGGGACTTTGCCAGCAAGACTCTGAGTGACAATGACCCCTCTGTGCTGATGCTGGCCAGACCACATCCAAGTGACACGGTCATATCTGGTGGCCCTCTTTCAGATGGATGTTGGACACACAGAGAGCTGCATGCCTGCACACACACCCTTCCAGCCACTGGCGTCCCTCACCTGACAGACCTCACCTGACCACCTCAGACAGACGCAGCTGCTATCATGGCCCCCGTTAGGCTGTCAGCTCGAGAAGGCTTGTCTCATTCCTCACAAGGCCGAGCGCCTGGCACAGGGAGTGTCTGAACAAGTGCGTGGATGAATGGGTGCAGGGGGAGAGGTAATTCTCTCATTCAACCATGCTTCAGTCTGGCTAATCCTGAAAATAGCTGGTGGTGGGAGATGGAGGCACGCTTTTAGGAATGGACATGACCAGAACCACCTCCAGAGTTTCTGATTTGAAGGCCTGGACGGGCAGGAAACAACATTTTTACAAGTGCCCAGGTGGAGGGATCTAAACCCACTGCTGCGAGGAGAGGGGAAGGAGCAGGCTGTCCTGAGAGAGGAGAAAGCAGGGCCTCTCCTGGCTCCCCTTGTGCAGAAGAGAGAAGGGCCCGTCCCGCGTGGCTCTGAGAGCAGGCGGAGCTCGACTTGGAAGTTCCTGCGACGTGTGACTCTTGCAGGAGGAAGATGTAACCTGAGTTGTCTAAACAAGGTCGCGAGGGACACTTGAGCTGATGTTCAGCCTCTGAAACGAAAACAGAAGCATCGATCGACAAATGGCAGCACTGGGGATGAGAGATGATGGGCACTGCAGAGCAGCGAGCAGGCAGATGCTGTCCTCCTCCTGTGAATGGCCTCTGGCCAGGCTGCCACACGGACCCAGAGAAACAGCTGAGGAACCACTGCCGCGCGCCGAGCCCCATGTGTGCACGGCACAGAGGCTCCACACAGTCCCACAGCCACTTGTCAAGTGGGCATCGGAGTGCCCAGGTCTCATAAGGGAAACTGAGGCAGGGTGCAGTTCAGTAACGAGCTCAGGACACAGGCTGGCCATCCTAACTGCAGATACCTTGTTCTGTTCAGCTCTGTGAGGAACTCACCCCTGCAGATGAGAGGAATGATGGCCAGCGAGGAGCTGAAGATCACTAGGCATTATGTGCACGTGTGGCTGTGTGCTAGTCTCCACTTTTAAGAGAAAATGTCTTGGGAACAGGTTTTGCCCAGGACTTTAAAGCATAAAATGGGAAAATTTTATTGGATAAGAGGAGGCAGACTCTGCTATCCATGCAAAGTTTGGGAAGTGGCAGCTCTCCATGGATTTCGTGTCATTCTAAGGGTAAAATGAGTAATTAATTGACAAAACAAAGGGTGCCAGCAGTGAGCACCTGCAGGGACTCAGGGAAGCACAGAGGCTACGGAGCAGACAGAGAAATGGGCTTACAGGACGGTGGGTCCTCAGGACGTGCCATTGGTGGCCACAGAGAACGGGGAAGGGAGAGTGGATGGTGAGGTTCCGGGGCTGCGGGAGCCTAGGATTGGCTAGCATGGGGAGGAAAGCACGCAACTCTCGCCTCTGTACAGCCATCCATCACACGAAGGAAGTGGAGTCAGGGCCTCGTTGCAGGCCATCCCGCAGAAAGCGTGAGGAGAGACCGTTACCAGGGGTTGGACCAGGGCTCGCCCCATGCAGCTCACCCCTGGCTCGCTCCGCCTCGACGTGGCGAGTCCGCTGGGGCCAGGGCTCTCTGTGGCCTCAGATCACTGCCCTGTGTCTTCTGGTGGATAATTCCCTCGAGTGCTTCATTCAGTTCTTGGTGACAAGCCATTTTCCCCTCAGCTCTTTTCGTCAGGTGCGAGTCTCAGAATTCCCTGGGTTTCCTGCCTAGACCCACTTGCAGGACACTGACCCTGAGCAAGGCCAGCCTGGCGGTGTCCTCGTCGCAATTAGCATTGGCCTTGGGCTGTGGGCCAGACCATGTCCTGCAAATTTGTATGCTGAATCCCTACCCCAGAGTGACTGTGTTTGGGGGTTGGGGGTTAATTAAGGGTATATGAAGTCCTAAGGGTGGGGCCCTAATCCCCTAAGACCCGTGGCATCACAGGAAGAGGGAGAGGAAGACCTCTCTCCACACAGAGAGAAGGCAGCTGTGTGCGTCCAGGAAGAGGGTCCTCCCCAGACACCAGCCCTGCCGGCACCTCGATCTCACCCCGGGTGTCAGCCTCCAGAGCTGTGGGAAGTCGACGTCTGCCACTTAAGACGCGGTGCGTGGTGTTTGTGGCAGAGCCCCAGCTGACTGCGGCCCCTCGGAGACAGAGCGGCTGTGAATCCTGCGGTTCAGACCTGGAGTTTAGGACGAGATGGACTCGCCTCTGGCTCTCGACAGTGCCACACCCTGTGTCTCCTCAGTTTCCCCATTTCTAAGATGGAGGCAACACAGTCTACTCCCTGGGCGTTTCCAGGGATGAAGGGAGGCCCAGTGTGCATGCCGGCCTGGCTCGGTGCTGCATGTGGCCAAGTTGTGGGTGTTTTCATGGTTTACTTTGTGGTTGGGATTTGACTGGCACTTTGGCCTTGGGTTGGTTCAGAAGGAGGAACTGGTCCCTGCACTCTATAAAGCCCTTTACAGCTTCAGAGACAGCCCTCGTTTACACAGTTTGGGTGGTTTGCCCCAATTGCTGGTGGTTTTGAACTGACTAAACTAACTTTTAAGCAATCGAGGCAGCCTTGAGAGCAGCTGAGCAGCTGGCTGGGCTGTTGGAGTTGCTGTGTTTCCTGGAAAGAGAGCTCGCCTCGTGCTGGGCCCTGAGGAGCAAAGATGAACTGGCGCCCGTGCCCTCCAGGGCACACGCGGGCTCAGGCAGATGTGTGAGGGACCAGCCACGGCACAGCGCCATATCTCATGGACTCCAGGCCTTTACGTTGTTCTATGAACCACTAAAAAGCAAAGACACCACCAGTTAAACTGTAACATAGTGCTTTCTAATCAGTTGGACTTACTTTCTGCTTATTGAATCAATCTTTCAGGCTCAGTCATCAAAGTTGCTGCTGTGCGTGTGTCAGAGGAGTGTTCTGGCTTCCACGTTCAGAGTGTCATGTTCCTACACGACACCTGTGGTTTTCCACACGACAGCATTGCCGGGTCATCAGGAGCATTTATTCATTTATCTTAGGTGAGGAAGATTGTCCCTGAGCTAACATCTGTGCCAATCTTCCTCTGTTTTGTATGTGGGATGCTGCCACAGCATGGCTTGACGAGCAGTGTGTAGGTCTGTGCCCAGGATCCAAACCAGCGAACCCCAGGCTGCCGAAGCTGAGGGTGTGAACTTCACCACTGCACCACCAGGCTAGCTCCAGTATCTCTTAAAGAGTCTATGAGATGATCTTCCAAGCAGTATCTCATCCAACCAGCCGACACCCCTTCTAGAAGTTTCTGGAGCTTGTCAGAAGGTGCCAGTGGAGAATTTTCTGATAGAAAGGAGACACATATTCTTTCAAGGCCGTCCAGTGGTGGCGGCAGGCGACTGTGCAGTAGGCCAGGTTTGCACGCAGTGCAGTGACTCTGTCAGGCCCAACTGTAGACGTGTTAAGATGTAGGGGAAATGCACCTTTTAGAATCAAGGAGATATGATGTTTTAAGACCTAAAGTTTGGGTATAAACAACGTGTTATACCGGTGGGGCTGGAGCCAGTTCGTACCAGCTCACTGGAGCTCATTTTTACTCTTTCAGGAATTTTGTGAAATTAAAATTTCACATTATGCCATTATAAAAAATTAAATTCTACATACTTACAGTTAAATTATGTTAAAAAAAAAAAAAAGGACTAGATCCCCAACTCATCATTGCGCGATTTGTTTAATACATTTTACTATCGTCTATGCCCATGAGATTCTCGCCGTATCTATGTGGTGGAAACCCCGGATAACGGTGTGGTACCACCGTGCATCTCTCCCCAACTCCACTTGGTGACTTTATATGAGCATCCTGATGGCGTCCACACGTAGGAGTGACAACACCACAGTGCGAGGTTGCCTGGGGGTGTGGTGAGCCCACACAGCAAAGCTGTAAGATGCGAAGACACGTCCTTGCTGCAGGCTCCAGGGGCGGGTGGTGCCAGGAAGGCCTCCCAGCGCAGGGCAGTTCAGGCTGCTTGCAAGATGATCGTGTTGTCACCGAGCTGAGAAGGTCGATGATGTGTTTCTGGCAGGGGAAAGGGCCTGCCTGAGGGCCTGGGGCAAGGAGACCAGCCTGGACCTCGGGGACTGGCTGGGCAGGGCTGTGTGTCTGCGGGAGAGCCGAGGGAAGGGCTTGGAAGCCCTATTGAGGAGTCTGCAGACAGGTGAGCCAGGGAAGGAGTCTAGGCAAGAACCAGCAGTGTCTGGCCTTCTGCACATGGTAGAGATGGACCAGCTCTGACGGCGGGTTGCATGGGGCCACCACCTGCTTCGTAGACGAGGTTGTGTTGACACAGCCAGGACCACTCCCTGTTCCCTTAGGTCTCATCCTGCTGCCTTCACACTGCGGGGCAGGTGGTCTCCTTGGCAGGTCCAGCCTGCAGTGCCTGCCGCCGGGCCCTGCTGGACGCTGGCTGACCCTTGGATTGCACCATCTCCAGTGTTATTGTTGGGCTGGTGTTTCCATCCCTGAGCCTGAAATATCTGTTACTGCTTTGCAGCAAAAGGTGGAGTGCTCTTTAAATTCCACTTTTATGTACTTTCTGTTTCTCAGCCTGTTTAAGAGTTCAGTAACTATTATTCCCCCAAAAGCAGCTTGCCGTTCAGTAAATGTTTCCCTTGTTTGCAGAACAGTAAAATCGGCTGCTTCATGCTCTGTCTCTTACAGAACGTTCTCTTCCAGTCCAGGTTTACTTTGGGCCACGGCCCCCTGCCTCCCTCTGCTGCCTCAGCTTAAAGTGTCTGGAGGCACCATCGCTCCACCCAGACAGTGCCGCCTCCCTCTCTGAGTGCGTGGATAATCACCCAAATGTAAAAAGCAATGTTCACTTGTTCAAAGGGAAAACTTTCCACAAGACAATGAAGAGGCCTGCAGGGTGGGGAGTGCCGTCTGCCGCGGGTCTCATTTGTATCACTCTAAGAGACGCGATTTCATTACCCAGATTCACGTACGTGTGTTACAAGAAGAGATGAAAGTAATTGCTGTCTGCTTGCTCCCTCATTCTGCATTAATCACAAGCACAGTGCACTCTTCATTCTTAGGGCTTGCAGTAAAATTCTATTTTTTCTGGTTTTCATTTCCAAAATGATGGGCTTTATCCAAAAGAATATTTCTACAGAATCGTAAGCCAAGGTCAATTGCTTTGTGATCCAGCTTCCTCCCGACCAAGGAGGGCAGGTGGGCTTTCGGTGTTAGCATCAGGATTCCTGGGTTTTCATTTGTGTCTGCTAATTGTCTCCAGGGCTCATTTCTCTTGGTCTGATGTGGAGGGTAATTCATGCTCTGAAAGTCTTCCTTGTTCTAAGTCAGGAGCAAATTAGGGTGAGGCTCGTGTTGGAGCTGAATTAATATGGACTGTTTCTCACGGGGCACAGTAAGAGGGACTAGAGCGGCTCCCAGCCGTCTCGGAGTGAGTGCACACGTGCAGTCGGGCCTTTCAGGGAGTCTTCCCTGTGAACCAGAAGTCTAGCTAACAGGACATATTTCCCAACGATTACATAATTAATAGCCATCCTATTCTAAAATAAAACTTGACAGTTTGCAAAGCATGCGTTCGAACAATCTCCCATCCAGTGATGCCAGCAATTCTGAGGACTTCCCATGATGACTCTGTGTAGATGAAGCGGAAGGCGCACAGGCAGGCTGGCCCAGCACATCAGCTCCTGAGTAGGAAATGGGGTCCCTCGCTCAGGTTTTCCAGCTCCAGGCGGGTTCACACACTGCTGTTATTAGGCTGTCCGAGCAGTGGTGTAACGGAATTTTTCAATGGAGCAAAATGCTCAGGCTGTGTTGAGAATGTTACCTCTCCAAGCTGATGCCTCTGTTTCTTAATTTTTCCTAACAGTTGAAAATAAGGACAACTTGGAAAAAACATCTGGACTGAAAATCCTTCAAACCGGAGTCGGGTCGGTGAGTAACTGAGGGGCTGCCCTCTCAGATGCGCTCGATCGCGGCCTTGGTCTCGTCTCTGGGTGGAGACCTGGTGAGCGGAGGCCGGGGGCGGTGAGCGGAGTGTGGGTCAGTCCGACGAGGTTGGAGGTTGTGCTGACTGTGGGGGAGACCTGCTGGGTGGCGCACCGCAGCCCTCACTGACTGAGGGTGCTGACCCCTGTGGATGGCTAACTTGACGCTGCTTTTGGTTTCCTTTGTAATCATAATTTGGTGTCTCCCCAAGAAAAAGCAGTTGTGGATGAGAAAAACAGAGAAAGCTTCAGAAAATGTGTACTTCCTCCTTCAGTGTTTTGTTATTGCTAAATTTGTGGACCTGAGCAAGCCAAGAGAAATTGTTCTTTCCTCCGGGATTCGGTGGGGCCTACTTCTGTCTTCCTTATTTAAAGACACATATTTGGGTAAGGGCCATATCAGAGAATGAATGCCTGCGTAATATAATTTAGAATCTATCAAACAGCAGTCATGTCCTAACATTGCTGTGCTGGTATCAGAAAGAGGTACTTGACCAGACACTCCATCAGCAATTAAAGCTGATGGCGCTCACCTCCGGGAACCCTGGCTGATGCCTGTGTTCCCAACCTCAGGCAATTTAATGAATTGTTCTCAGAACAACGGACGTGATTCATCCCAGGAGTGGTATGTTGCCACTCATAAGTCAGCGTGGACTGAAACCAATCTGTGCTATCGCATTTGAAATTCTAGATTTCACGGCACTCCCCATTACAGATAATTAACTGTTAAGGGGCGGCTTATTGATGAGTGCTCCTTGCTAACCGCAGAGATGTCCTCCGCACAGCCACTTGGAGGCGAGCCGCTGTCTTTGGGGAAATCTCCTGTTCAGCAGTCGTGAGTCCTGGCTCTTGAAATAAGAGGTTGTTTAATTGGTGGTTCTTCAGCAGCAGAGGCCGCCGTGCTTCCCGAGCAGGGGTGCGTAAGAACAGCCTTGCGGAAGCGCACTGGGCCTTGAAGACACGCGTGTTGCAGTGACCCGGTGGGCAGAGTGCAGGAGAGAAAACAACTGATGACTGACAGAAACTTGTCAGAAAATGCTTGAAGGGACTGAAAGACACTCCCGTTCTTGTTTTTTCTCACTCCCTGGCCGGCTCAGCCTGGCTTAATGAAGCGTTTGACAGCTGAGGACTCTGGTCTTTCCCCACCGTAACGTGCTGTACCTTTAGCAGTCAGTGAGGGTGAGGTGGAAATCAGGAGTCTGTGGGGGTCCCAAGACCATCTGTACCCCGTGGAGGGTGCAGTGACCGTGGCAGAAAGGGCCAGAATGGCTTGGAGGATCGAAGTCCGTGATGGAAGCATTCCACTTTGGCTGCCTGTATCTTGGGTGTAGAAGTAGACATGAAATCCTCCTTGCCCTTCCTCTCCCTTCTCATCCCCGTGAAGTGGGATCCGGTTTGGTGCCGAGTCATTCCACAGGAGGGATATTGGTGTCCAGTGGTCGGGGAGCAAATCCAGACTGGTCCAGGTTAAAGCCACTCGTGTAGGCTGAGCAGAGAAAGCTCTGATGCTGCGAACCCTCCCCCATTACAGGGCATGTCGGCCGTGTGGGAGGCCGGCTGGGGGCTTGGGAAATGTGCTCTGGGGAGCTGAGGCAGGTGCCGCCCTGGAGGAGGGGAGGCAAGGCAGGGCTGCCGTGGGTGATAATGGGACCCCAGGGCTGGTTGGGGGATGCCTGGCGTGGCACCTGGAACTCAGTGGCCGTCCTCCTGATGGAAACGTGGTCTCCTGCGGTTCAAGAAAGAGAGGTAGGACGTGGTGATGGGGTCAGCCTGCTGACTGGCTGGCTCTAGTCAAGCATGGCTTTCGTACATACCCTGCCAAACATGTTCTTAAACGTCACGAGATCTAACGCCGATATCAGTAAACCTTGGGCCTGAAGGGTGGGCCTTCCTCTCTGTCCTGCTTAGGACAAGCGGCTCAGTCCCGATCTGGGAGGATGTGGGGGTCAGGAAGTTGTGACTTCCTTCTCCTCGCTCCTCCCCAGGGTCACCGCCAAACTCTGCTCTCAGTGACAATTCCTGCTTTGGTCCCTAGGCCATCTCTGGCAACCTCTGACCTCCAGTGATTTTCCTCATCTACCAGGGAATTGAGGGTTTTTATTCTCTTCAGGACTTGATGTAATCTGTTAATGAACAAAAATTCAACTCATAAATTTAAAAATCTAATTAGCTTTATTCAGTGATTTGTGAATCGAGGAGCATCCCATCTAGTAAATAGAAAGTAAGGCCTCTGGGGAGTTGTACAAAGTGGAAGTATTTAGAGGCAGAAACTGGGTGGGACAAGGAAGTTGTCAGCAAAGGAGAAGAAAGATTGTTCCAGGAAGGGCCCCCTTTCTCTGGGGGAAGGTGCAGGGGTCTTATTGGGCAGATGACCTCGCCAGTGCTGGTCAGGAATTTCTGGACTGAACAGTGTAAGGTCACCTCCCTGGGAGAGGCTGAAACTGCAGTTAAGTCTTGGTTTGCTTCCTGGGGGTAAATGACTCCCCCTTGAGCCTGTTATTTGTTTTTTTTAAGAGTTCCTTCAACCTAGAGCCCATCATCAACTCTGCAAATTATCATCTGTTATCTCTCTGAATGTTGCCTCTCTCCCAGGTTCTCTGTTCTCACTGCATGACTCAGTTTCCTCTGTTGTCCAATGGTGGTGATCACCGAGTCTCCCTCACTGGGTCGTTGTGCAGATTTGCTGAGATAATAGATGTGAATGCCTGGACATAGTGTGCACTCTGCAGATACTCTCTTCCTCGGCACCGTCCTTGGTACCCTGCCGTGGTGCTCCTCTCAGAGAGGTGTGGGCCTTCTCCGTGCTGTGTCTCAGACTGCTGTTTCATACTCACCCCTTTATCTCAGTGCCCCGTGATGGATTATTTCCTCACACTGTATTCCGAATCTCTCCTTCTCTGCATCTAGCCTTTTATAAAACTGAAATGTTAGATACTTTTGTTTAGTTACTGTATTTTCCACTTCCAGAAAACAATTGTTTAGTGCATCTTCAAATCTGTTTTTTTCTACTGACTTTTATGTTCATTATGTTTTTGGTACTTTATCTTTTTAATCATTTTACAGCTACTTAAATTATAGTCTTATTCATACTCTTTCACTGTTTCCTAATATTGGGTTTCTACTACTCCTTTTTGTTACACTTCTTCCTCCACGAGAAATGGAGGTTCATTTTCTTGTGTGGTTTATGAGGGATTTGTGTGTGTGTGTGTGTGTGAGCTCACCTTCAGTGGTGATAGATTATACTAGAAGTGTGATTCTCTGTAAGAGTTTCTGCATGCTTTTTGTTTACTTCCACTGGGACCCTCAATGTCTAAGTGGATCCATTTCTGTGCTAATCTCCCACCTTGAAGTTTCTGCCCCTTTAAAGTAGTAAAATCCGTGCATGTGGCACAGGTCTGGTTTCAGCCTCGGTCTCCTTCCCAGGGTAGCAAGTGCTTGATCCTGGCCTCCATTCGTAGGTGAGGCAGCTCTCCAAGGTTCTAGGCTTAATCTGAGGTCTCAGTTTTAGCCTTCCCACCTCCTGCAGCTCCAGGGCCATATCTGCTATCCTTGTGTGGACACAGAACCCTATACCCCAAGCCCCAGGTCTCAGGCCATCAAATCTATATAGTGCCAAAACCCCAAGAGCAGCTGTAGCTCCAGCTCCCTGTTACATCCTGGGTTTGATTTCCCTCTTCATTTTGGAATCTGGAGATTCCCGTTCCTTTACTTTTGTCTTAGCTTTGTATGGTTTTAAGTGGATGCATTTTATTCAGTATTCCCATGTGTATCAGTGAGAGGACCCCCGCCCTCCTCAGCTCAGCGCACTGTTTGTTCATTCAGAGGATATTCACTGAGTGCTTGCTGTGTGTCTGGTGCTGGTGTAAGGACTGGGGTGACAGCAATGAACCAAACAGACTTGCTGTCCACATGGAGCTTCCAATCCACCAGAAACTGGAGGCCCATGAGGAACATTTCATCTTTCCTCTCAAGACAAAAGTCCTTCCACCACCTTCACTGGTTTCTGTCTCGCATGGGCAAACCATGTCTCGTCTCTTCAGCTCCAGTGTCCTTCATATCATGTCCACTTGTGGACACACTTCACAACTCCTGTCCCTCTCAATTTACACTCAGTTTACACACCTGGTCTCCAACCTAGTTCCCTGCTCTCGCTGTACTTGACCTTTGAGCCCCAGGCATCTTGAAGTCTCCTTTTCACTTCTGTGTCCCACCCTGACCACACCCCTGGCCTATTTAGTCTGCACCCACCTCCCATTCAAGACCAAATCTTCAATACTCTTACCCTCACCTCCCCAGGCCTCCTCCAAAATCATTGTTTCTTTTCATTCATTCACCAAGAAATATTGAGCACAACTGTGTGCCGTCAGGAACGTCCATGCTTTAATGCAAATATTTATTTTCCTCCACTTCCCCCACTAGGTTGTGGTTTCTAGGTAGAAGGGAGTGTGTCTTACTGACTTTGCTGTCACCTCCTTGCTAGGCTGACTGATCTCACCAGAAATTCATCACCACAGATCTCAAAGGAAGCCTCAACACTACCAGACAATCATTTTAAGAATGTTCACCCTCCCACACTCCAAAACATCTACTTTTTAATTCTCCTCTTCCCCCATGTAGGCAACCACCCCTCTACACATGCACACACACACATAGCCACCCCCTTAGTCTGTGATCTTTCATTGAGCAGAAGAACTCTGCATCCTCCCTGCTTCTAAAGCGTCCAGGGAAATGCACGTCTTGAGCCTCCCCTCTCCCAGTGGATGAAGTCACCTGCTCCTGCCACGCCCTGGCCCATCTCCACTCACCCCCGAAAGACCACCCTCCTGCTATTACAGTCTCTTTCTTGCATCCTCTCTTTTCCTGCTTTTCCGGTTTATTACTGTCAGCCTACAAATATGCTCAAGTATTTCCCATCTTATTAAAATAAAACAACTCCCTTGAGGCCCCAGTCCTTCTCACCCTCCACCATTCTCCATTTCCCTTCACAGCAAAACTTCTCAAAAACTTCGTCTACATTCCCTGTATCCAACATCTCACACCCGCTCTCTCCTTGCATCCCAATCAGAACTTGGCTGAAATCTGTTGTCAGCACCACTAGTGGCCTCGTAGTTGCCAGAACCAGTGGTCACTGTTCTGAACTTGAACTGCTTGTCCTCCCGGTGGCATTTACTGACCAAACTCCTATTTGAAGCCTGGACTGTGCTAGGGGCTCCCCCTCACACTTCGTACCAGCTCCCGTCTGTCGGATCCCCACATCTCTGAATGCCCCCAGGACAAGTCTTCTCCTCAATCCCCTCTGCACTGTCTCCCCAACACTGTCATCCAGGCCCCGGCTTTTTGTGTTATCTCTGTGCTGATGCCCTGGGTTTATATCTCTAGCCCCGGCCCGTTCACTGTGCTCTAAACAGGCAGAGCTACCCGCCTCCTGCGTTTCTCTGCTTGGGGACCTAGTGAGGTGTCTCAGACTTAAAGTGGGCAAAGTATAACTCTTGGTGTCCCTGCCAGAGCCCGTTGCTGCCCCCAGGTTTTCCTCGTCTCATAAATGGGCACCGCGTCACTATCAGTTGGTGAGGCGCTGTCCAGGAACTGGACTGACCTGATTCGTGGAAAGCTGAGCTGCGCTTAGATTATTTATGAAGACGACCATTTAGTTGTTGAAGGAATCACCCTCTGCCCATTCCAGATGCCCACCCTTGTCAGGTGTGGGCAGAGGGCTTCTGCCTAGACCAGTGGCCAGTGGTGATTGACTCACGCACGGTGGGGGCCATGGCTCCAGATCAGGGCAGAGGGTGAGAGTAAGCCAAAGCCACCACAACACTGGCTCCTCCATTCCCATCACAGTGTCTCCTGTTTCCTCGCTGGTCCCTGAGGGGCCAGAAGTGTGACCATACCATCCACTGGTCAGGAAATGACCAAACCCTAGACCATTTACTTTACCCACTGATTAAAACCTGGCCAAAGAAGCTCACCCATCGCCTGAGTGCTCCCTGAGCTGCCTCTGTCTCCATGGCAGCTTCCAGCTGTTCCCTTGGTCCATGAGTGTTTGCAGCCCAGCTCTCCGACCTCCTGTCCTTTTCCAGGGGGCAGTTTTCCATTTTAAAGGCTGCATTTCTCTCACCTGTGAAACTGACTGAGGCCATTCTCTACGGGCTGTGGCCAGGGATCCCACATTCCTTCCATTTACTTTCTGCCTATGCGTCTCCAGGCTGGGAGCTGTCCTTGACGAAGGGAAGGGGAGTTTGTTTCTTTGGAACGGATTTAGATAGTGAAAATGGGAGAAAAAGGAACCAGTTGAGGTATTTTTTAAAAGCTAACTATCTCTTTTTCTAATTTTAATTGCCTTATGCAGTATTAAGCTTGATTTTGATGATTCTGATTTTTCTTTTGAAGTATGTGTGCTACGGACGTCTCTCCTAATTCCTGACTCTGGGATGTGAAACAGAGTTTGATTGCTAGGAATCTAACAGCATTTACAGAGTCTCTCCCTGGTGCTTGTGATTCACACATGTGATGGCAGATAGTGGAATTAAAACCTTTTAAGCCAAAGGAAATATCTCAAAACAAAATTTAAAGGAAATGAACAGATTACAGTACACGCACACATTCCTAATAGATGGGTGGTATTTTGACGTATTTCAAAATCTAATTTCTGATATCTTGCAAGTGTTTACATTTTTTTAAATTAACGAAGTCGTATTTCTTCCAAAGGAAAATTATAATATTACAAAGAAGAACTCAGATATTTGGAAGGAAAATAATGTAGATGATTGTTACTAGGAAGGAGGTCCATGAGCACAGCCTCCATAAATGTGTCTGAAATAAAGAGTTACTTTCTAATTTCCTAACAGTGTGATAAACGTACAGCTGTAAGATTAACCTGCCCAGCATTTTAGTAGGAAAGAGCAGCTGACCCGTGAGTCAGCATTGCTCAGGGGGCCTCAGAGGCGGCCCATTTCACAACACAGAAGTCCTGGCCCAGGCTGAGCGCCATGGTTCAGCTGCCCTGGGCAGTAAGGAGCCCTCCGTCAAGGGAAATTCAGGCAGAAGAGAGATGGCCGTCTGTTCAGATTCTGGAAAAGGGAGTCTTTCTACCTATCTAGTGTAAGGAGGAGAAAGTTTTCCTCAACTCTTTTGGGGTCCCTGGCTGGGTCTGAAAATTAAACCAACAAAGACAGATTAACAGGAGAAAAGCACCCAAATGTATTTAAGGTAAGGTTTACGTGGCACAGGAGCATAAGAAATGAAGACCAAAGAAACGGTTAGACCTGAGTGTTTTTAGGCTGGATTTGGTGAAGGACGGGTCATCGTGGAGGAGTAAGACAGGACAGAGTGTGAGGTGGGGCAGTAAACAGCAGGGGGAGACTTAGCAAGGCCGGCCTGCTGGGCTGCTTCTCTTCAGAGATGAGGAGTCTCCTTTCGCTGGGTGCAGGGAGGGCACCTCTACACAAGGGTCTCAGGACCTGCTTCAGGGGAGAAGGGGGAGGCAGAGTGATCTTTCTGCTCTGGCACTTTCTCAAACTCCTTCAGCTTGAAATATTCAGTATGGGTGCCGTATTTTGGGGTGGCATGTCTTGAATCTCATGACTAGCGTGGTGTGATGTTAGACATGGTTTTCAGATATTTTTTCAGAGAGCCCAGGGGTGAGTGTTTTGCTTGAGTGAGGGCAGGTAGGGTGTGAACCCCAAGGTGTGCACCATCCGCTCTCTGGTTTAACTAGGTCTGCGCTTCTGTGGCCTCTGTCACTCACTGGGCTCCTGAGTAAGATTTTGTTCAAAGAAAGTATTATGTGGCTAAGACTATGTTGACCCCAAAGGTCCCTTAAAAGTCTATGACTCTATGGGTGTGCTTCCAGCCCTGTGAATTAATGTGAATTTATCGTGTGATGCTGTGTTGGTGGTGGGGGTGTGCATACATGGCAGTTGGACCATGAAAAGCAAGTGGCCATGATGGAGATACATAACTGATGTTTGAGAAAACAGCTGTTTCCTCCCCCAAATCCCACTTGTTCATTGCCCATCTGTTGAAAGAGATACTCTCCGTAGCTGTTCTCAAAATCAGAGTCCAGAGGTTTCAGGGATTACCGAGAGGAACCTGGTACTAAATGCAGACATGGGCCAAGTCAGGAGGCAGGACAGCGTAGGGGGCCATGGCCGTCCCTGGCCACATGCCGTAGTCACCGGGACGCTTGGGAGGAGGCGCACGAACGTCCCAACTCCTCAGAGACGGAGTTTAGGGGGTCCAGGCTGGCCCAGGAGATGACCTGATGTAGAGAGATCTTTGCCCACAGTGTGAAGAAACCAGCAAAGTAAACTTTCCCCAAAGAAGAACGGTGGGGAAAAAACTCCATCTGATGGTCAGGCTGAGGGGAAGTTGTCGCTGCATGTCACAGATGGAGCAGGGGCCTGCCCTCGTCATGCTTGGCAAATGTGGGTTGGTGGTGAGGCTCCTGTCTTGAGGAAATGCTGTGGTGGCTGTGTCAGTGGATGACTGGGACATCCAGTGAACAGACGGGAGCCGCAGAAGGCTCTCCAGCCGAAATAAGCTCCGTTGCAGTCAGGTGCAGGGTCACAGGTCAGAGCCACACGCAAGTAAGGAACCGGTGGGCGCTCTGATAATGTCCCGGGTCTAATCGAAAGTCTCATCCGTAAGTGGTTATGGAGGTTGCTTAGAGGTAATAGTTTTGGTTTCTTTAATAAAGATCAAATGTGCTAAAACTTATATATACTCATCTTTTAGAAAGCAGCGTGGCAGTGGGCTTCTATGGCTTTAAAAAAAATCTTCCCCTTCAGCTCAATAATCATATTCCCAGAAGTTTATCTTAAGAGGACCATTGACTAGAAATGAAAATGAAAAAACAAAGCTTTCTGAAAAACCAAAACTGACCCAAGTATAAAACCATAGGAAGGTAACTAATTACATTATAATAATAATGTAAATGGAATTCAATGGTTTCATTAAAAATTGTTATGAGAACTCTAAACTTAAAGGCAGCCATGTAAAATGTGTGTGCACGCAGACTTGGGTTAGACAACAACAAGCAAAGAGGGTAAGCTGCAGAATGGGGGTGGTAGGATCAAAGTGACTTCTCTCCTTTTCCAAAATTTTCTTCAATATGCTTTTTTAGTCTTTGTTTTGAAGTCATCGTAGATTCACAGGAAGTTGCAGAGACAGTGCAGAGATGTCCCTTGGCACTCCACCAGTCTTCCAGGGTCGCAACATGCGACAGGACAATAGCCAACCAACAGATGGATATCGGTTCAATGTGTGTGCATAGTTCTTGTCATTTTATCTTTAATACCACTTTTTACAATTTTAATAGAGAAAAACATGCAACCGAAGTAAATGAGTCCATATTCACATTTACAAGTGAGTGAGGACGTAAGAGGAAACACCCCCATGTGTGAGTGCCCGGAACCTGGGGCGGCTGAGCCAGCTCCTCGTGGCCTGTTGACT
Source organism: Equus quagga (assembly GCF_021613505.1). NCBI lineage: Eukaryota > Metazoa > Chordata > Mammalia > Perissodactyla > Equidae > Equus > Equus quagga. The sequence continues at coordinate 131,759,321 of NC_060274.1, read as the reverse complement.
CACAGGGTGCTATAGAGAACGTTACGTTAAAAAATAACTGAAGTTGTCGGCATTTAGGAAAGTCTCACATGGCACTGTGTCATGCACACAGGACTTAAGAAGTAATTTACAGGGTCCCTGGTGTTTACAACAGGCATATGTGTGGAAACCCAGGAGAAAGAGCCCTGAGGTGGGTGGGTGAGGAGCGGAGAGGCCGACCCCAGGCAGCGGCAGTGAGTGGGCGGACAGTTCTGACGGGAGCTAATGAAGTGGAGGTGGGGCTTAGAAAATGGTCTTGTCAGAAAAGAGAGAACCCAGTGGATTCAAGAGCATTTGAAGGAAAAAATGGTAGTATTTGAGGTTAAGTACAATGAATAAGAAAAGATGGAGGTATCAGAGTGGACAAGGTCTCCTGGGTGAAGAGACCATAACTGAATTTGGGATGCTGGTCACGTGTTTGCAGGTGCCTGGTGACCTGTAGGTAAATAAGGCTTCGGCAGCCTCAGCTGCACATGCCAGACCCTACATCTCACCCCATGGCTCCTCTCTCATCCAGCCTCAGGCTGGCTGTGACCAAGGTGGAAGGTGGACGCCAGAGTCACAGGCCCTCTGAGAGCCCCGGGAAGACCGTGGAACCTCTCTGCAGAAACACACACACGTGCACACACACAGCCCCGGACAGCGCCCAGGCATACTGCTCCAGGGAATTTGTGGCGTCACAGCCCCAAAGCCTAGTCAGTGATCCAGGAGCCCTCGACAGGCTTCTGGAGCCACGACTGGACTTCTGCTGAGACCTCAGGGGCAGTGAGGGAACCCAGGGCCCCCGGCTGGCATGGGGCCCTCTTCTCTACCCCTTCATGAGATCTGGGCTCCCCTCACTCTCATTTTGTGCACAGTCACCTTATTTGATTCTAATCTGCATTTCTTGACAGAGAAAACTGAATTTTTTCCTCCTAAATGCATTAAGTACATCAGTCCTAAGAAAAACCTGTTTACTTATAAATACTGCTAATTTGTGTTTGAAAAGGGAAATCTTCATGAAATTGCATTGAAATATTTGCAGCAGCATGTCTGAGACTTGTAAACTCAGCCCGTCTGAGCTGTGGTGATGGAGGGTCAGAGGTCAGCTGAGCAGCCCATCTGGGCTCTGCTCCTCCTGTGCCGACGCCTTATGACTTTTGCTGGACAGGCCACCACTGAGCATCGCACAGCTTCCCCCACACACAGCCCTAACAGATGCTCTTCGTACTGTTTTCTTATTTCTCCAAAGTGAAGAAAATCACACAAAAATATGTTTGACATAATTAACTGCACTTGACATATCGACAAATATGCGTTTATTATGAAACAGCATCTTTTGCTTCCGAAATGCTGTATAAAGCGCATGTCACGTGGGCCCACGAATGTCTCTTCAATACTTTTCTGTGATTTAAAGGCAGCAGAGGTACCCTGTGATGTGGCAGTTGCTATAGTGACAAACTCAATTTTTATTCAGTATCAGAGTAAATAGTCACGTAAAGTGAAATAAGTCCCATCTGCCTGTGGCGGTGGCTCCCACTGCTCCCCTCCCCGTCCCTTGTCCTCTTTTAACATTTTCAGCTGCATTTTCCTAGAAATGTGCGTAATATGTTTCACTTGCGGGGCATGGCTGGGACTTGATGGTGTCCCCGTAGGAGATGGAGGGACCGTCTTACTGAAGTGTAACACTGTTCTGGTAGCTTCCTCTACAGAGCGGGGTTGGTGTGGTATTGGAAGTTAATTTTCATTAAAAAAAAAATTAATCTAGAGATACTCCTAACAGAATGCAATATTCTAGAAACGCTTTTTCGCTGCTTAACCCATAAGACTTGGAATTGCTTGAAAAAGAGTGAAGAAAATTGGAGGGAAGATACACAGTCCAAGCGTCCTCAGCTTCCTGCAGAGACGGCGATGGCGGCCAACAGTTGCTTCCTGCTCCCTCCCCGCCGGGATCTGTGTGCATAGTCCCCATGTCGTGTGAGGTAGATGTGTTTCACAGATGAGGAAACTGAGGCACAGAGAAGTTAAGTGATGGAAACGGTCAGGTTTCGTCTCCCGGCCGCCCAGCTCCAGAGCCTGTGTCTTATTCCCAGATTGTACTGGACCAGCTCTGGATTCTGCCTTTTCTTGAGAGGACCCTAGCAGCTCCTGTGACTTGGAAATGCGTCCACTTGTGGTACTGGCCTCAAAGGGGGCTTTGGATCTCCTACAGACGGGGTCTACTTGGAGACCCCACGGCCGGCCGCTGGCCCGAGTCCTCCCGCTCCTGCCTGAGACCCCGTACGGGATGGACGGACAGCTGTGCAGTCTTGCTGGGGCTGCCGTAACACAGCCACACAAACTGGTGCTCAAACAACAGGCAGTGTCGTCTTGCAGTTCTGGGGACCTGGAGTCTGAAGTCAAGGTGTGGGCAGGGTTGGCTCCTCCAGGGGCTGAGGGAGGATCCGCGCCAGGCCCCTCTCCTCGGCTGCTCAGTAGCCACCTTCATCTTCACGTGCTGTGCTCCCTGCATGTCTGTATCTGTGTCCGAATTCCCTGTTTTCATAGGGCGCCATGCCTATGGGATGAGGACCCACCCATGTGCCCTCATTGTGACTGATCACCTCTGTAAAGACCCCGTCTCCAAATAGCGTGACATTCTGAGTCCTGGGGGTTAGGACTCCAACATATCTGTTTTGGGGGGACCCAATTCAGCCCATAACAAGCTGGTAACGCTACCCGTCCCTGCTCCTTCCCCATCCTAAATCCCGGAGGGGGCGGCAGGGGCTGTTGTGCACTGAGTGGAAGCCCTTCGGCCGGGCCGAGAAGGTGTGCCTCCCTGCCCTCTGCCCGTCCCTGTGCTCCCTTCTACCCATCTCTTCCATGACGTCCCTCAGCACCTACTCGAGGTGTGGGATTTCATGTCTCTCTGCCTTTTACCCCATGAGCTTGAGTAAAATCCACGTGGTTAATCATCCTGGTGTCTCCAGCACTCAGTACAATGCCCGACATACAGCAGGAACCCTGTGAACACTCACTGAAATGAACCCTGTGGCCCCTGGGCAGCAGGGTGGACTCCCCTTGCTGGCACACTTGTCTCTGCACTGTCCTCCTCGTGGGCCCTTCAGATGCCTTTCCCAGTGCTTCAAACCTCCATCAAAAGTAGACTCTCCTTGAAAGGGCTCCTCCCTACGATTGTGCCCACTTTATCTCTTGTCACAGGAGTAACAGAGGCTCCCTTCCGTAACGTTGTCAGGCCCCAAAGACATTGTGGCCCCATTCTTTCCTTAAATGTTAACATCCCAGGATGCATCTTCAGGACAACTGATTCCAATAACTCCCTGTGTTTGATCCGTGAGTTTAAAAAAAAGGCTCTTTTCACCCATATAAAAAAATTAGTAATCAATATATCACAAAATATAATCAAATGCTAAATTTAAAGTAATCTCGTCTTAACTTGATCACATCTGCAAAGACCCTATTTTCAAATAAGGCCTCACTCACAGGTACTGAGGGTAGGACTTGCACACATGGTTTTGGGGGAACACAATTTGACCCACAACACCCTGAAATCACAGATTTCATCCACCCTTTTGACTAGAAGCCGGAGTATCGATTATTAACTGATGGATAACCGAGTTTTCTTCTTGTGGGGATGCGACACCTTTCATCCTGATGGCACAGAGTCAGCCTTCCTGCAGGGTTGGTTTCTCCACTAGCAACCGAGCTTGACTGAATGGACCTTGGGCCAGGTCGGATCTCCTCTCTTATCTCCTCCTCCGACCACACACACATGCATGCACACACACAAACACTCATGCACACACAAATGCACACACGTGCTCTCCAGACCCACCCATCTGCCCTGTGCTGACAGGATTGAGCTCTCAGGTGAATCAGGCTGACACTGTCGGTACCTGGGGTTGGGGTTATCACTGAGTACACCTGTGCTGAGAAACTTTATGAGGTGAAAAAAAAATAGAAATGTTTCACTTATAGACCTTTCTGATAATTTCATATTTTCAAGTAAACATGAAAAGTAAATAATCTAATTTCATTTTTTATTAAACCCACTAATTCTCATTGTATTGTCAAATTATGTTATTTTTTCTCATCAAGATTCCTGAAAGCTGGAGTCTCCTTGGTTGCATCCCTAAGGCACATTAACGGCTGGTGTACCCCAGGAGTATGAAATATTTTAAAACTAAGTAGTAGGTTAAGTGCACTTGTGTAGTCTTACCTGCAAAGTTTGTGAGATACAAGTACAAGACGCTAAGTTTCTGGCTTCTGAATAAGCCCCCTCCTAGGGGCTGACAGGCTGGTGACTCCATCCTGGAAGTGCCGTGAGGGGTCAGCAGTAGGACTTGGTTTGGTTTCAGGGTCATACAGGTGCATCCACGGTACCAGCCGAACGTGCTTTCCTCTGGGGCACCCCAAAGCCTGCACTCAGGGCTCCACACAGTCTGGAGAGTTCTAGACCTGGAACACGCTGTGCACTAACTGTAGGCAAGTGATTGAGCTTTGCACCTGGGGAGGTAGGAGGCGGGGTGCGTCCTGCTGCGCCCCTGGGACCTGCTCACCCCGCTGGATGCTGAACACGGACCTGAGCCCCAGCCTGGGGGTCTGTCCCTCCAGTGTCTAGGCTGTACCTCCCTTTTGCATAGCGTTTCATAACCAGGCATCAGGGAATCCTCAGAGCAGTGGGGCACAGGCAGACCCCTTTGCCTAGGGCGCTGGCGTCACACTACGCGAGGGAGGGTGGGTGGAGGGGCACCGCCGACTGGGATCCCAGTGACTTTTCCCCAGTCGGCGCCCACAAAACTTCACCTTTGTTTCCGTAAAACAGAAGACCTAGTTAAAAAGCTAATTAGGCTTCTGTGGGTACAAACCCTTCTATTGAATTACAGCTCCATTTTTTTTTAATAAGAGCATAAAGCAAAAAAGAAAATTCTTAAGAAGTAACTTTCTTCCCTTGACAAGCACTTGAACTTAATGCTACACTAAAAATATCAAATTCTTTCCTCTATTACATGGTGGTGACGCACCCTGCAGTCACAGAAAAGGGTTGATTTGATGCCTGACATAAACCTAAGGAGTCGTTTCCATGCCAACCATATTAATTGCCTAGAACTGCCTCAACAGGACCACAGGCGGGGCCTTCAACATCAGACGTGGATTTGCTCACAGTCCCGGAGGCTGGTAGTCCAAGGTGAGGGTGTGGGCAGGGCTGGCTCTTTCTGAGGCCTCTCTCCTTAGTGTGGAGATGGCCGCCGTCTGCTGTGTCCTTACCTCGTCGTCCCTCTGTGCGTGTGTGCGTCCCAATCTCTTCTTCTTTTGAGGACACCAGTTGTACTGGTTCAGGCCCCACTCTAATGACCTCGTTTACCTTAGTCATCTCTTTAAGGATCCCATCTCCAAATACAGTCACGCTCTGAGGCTCTGGGAGTTAGGACCTGAACGTGTGGATTGGGGAAGGACACAGCTCAGTCCATCACACTGACTCGTAGTCAAATCTGTCCTGTCAGTGTCTCATAAACTTAGAATTCCTTGTATACATTATACTTGTCCAAAAGATAGTATTTGGACAAGATGGATCCTAAGAAACGTGTATATGTACAGTGCTCCTACGCCATGTCAAACAATAAATGGAAAAGTGAAAAATTCTACCAAGCCAATCAGGGAGATAAAAATTAATTAAGTAAAACTTAGTGTGCAATTTTAAAAGCGTAAGGGGATAGTTTTGTCCAAAACCCCATCAAATTCATGATTTGATCTGGGACACCCAGCCATAACAATAAAGTAAAAATTACCCCAAAGTGTGGACAAACTGGACATCACCATTGGTGGTACACAGAGAGAAAGACACAGCCATCCTAAGGACCAGGGGGAGGATTAGATGTCACCACTCGTGGTACACAGAGGGGAAGACCAGGCACCCTAAGGACCAAGGGGAGGACTGGCCGTGTCTGCAGCTGGCCGGGTCACCATTGGGTGGTTTGCAGGGAAGGGAGTGTCTTAGCCTCCTTCCTCCGATGGGATGTGATGACTGGTGTGCAATGTGGACAGGCTTTTCTAGCAGGGGAGCCCTGAAAAATTCTTGACTTTGAAATCATATAAGTTATGTTGAAATTTTATTTCTTTGGCAAAGGGCTGTCTGCTTCTTTGCAGTTTATTTACTGGTGGAAGCCTTTTTGTTCTGGTGTGCAGCAGGTAGACTAATGAATTTATTTTAGAAATGTCAGTGATGTTTTATGATGCTGCCTTTGGCAACAACATAAAAGGGACTGATTGTTAAACTGCTAATTTACAGATCTTCTCTAAGTGAATGCAAACAAATTCTGGTCCTCAAAGCCCTGCTAATATACAATGTTCAATTTTTAATTTCCAGTCCATCTTAGATTATGGGGATGAAAAACAATATTTAATCCCTCGTTAACACATGAATAAGCGGAAGCTGTCATTTTCAACCAGACAATAACGGGATTATCTCAAGAACTGTCAGTTTATGTGAAAACATTATGTTGCCCAAATTTTCATAAAAATTAGCAGTGGATAGTATTCCAGATCAGAGCGATGGAAAGAGGAAAGTCTGCATTCATGGTAATAAATATTCATATTTGTCTGCTCAGGAGATGGAAATCTAATCAAGGGGCTATTGATGCCCTGGCTTTTTTTTTTAACCAAGACGTTTCATTGAAATTGGGTTTGATATGGAAATTAGCGTCACTGGAGCCCTCCAGGCCCTGTGCGCTGGGGACCCTGGCGTGGGAGTGTCCACAGATCAGAGGTTGTCCAGGCGTAGCCACTCCAAGACAACAGCCGCTGCACACGTGGGAGGCTGACAACATCTCGCTTAGCTCTGTCCTGAGCGTTTAATGCGTTGGAGCATTTTGAGTCCTCCCTCCCCTTTTTAAGAAAAAAACAACATAATTTCATGCCGGTTAACTCCGAGCTACTGCAGGGTTAAAATCGTCTGTGTTTTTGCTTTTGTTGACAATTACCATAAATCAGAAGACACTCTTCATGAAGCTTAATGAAATATGTATGATTTTAAAGAGAAAAGATGGTGACTGCAGGATGTTGCTTTGCGTGTGTGTGTTTGGTGCAGGGTGCGTGTACGTGCGTGTGTTCCTGCGATTCTCTTGAAGGCTGTACTTTGCACGTCAACAGGCATTTGAAAACATCGAATTAAACAGCCGTTCGTCAGTCAGCTCAAGAGCAGGCTGGTCCCACTGACGTTTCTGGCCATCGAAGTGCCCTGTCTTCACTGTTTATGAGCATTCCAGGCCACGGAGAAACCCCCAGTGCTTAGACCACAGCCCACCAAGTCGAGCAGAGCCTTTTCTGGCTTACACACAAATTCTGAGAGAGCAAGAACGGGATCTGTCATTTTGGCAAAGAGCCAGGTCAGGCCTTCTAGAATGCTGGTGCCTGAACACTGTGGAGTGACCTCGTTGCACATCAAAAATGTTTGCTTCTTGTGTAAACAGGATTTTCTTTAGGTCGCTATTAATTATGTTAGCAGACTATTTATATTAACATACACTTTAAGTTATGACCCGGATGCTTACTTTCCATTCTCTTTTACCCCCTGACTCAACAGAGCTAATTATGGGACGGTCTGATTTTGGACAAGCAGGTGGACAGTGGTTTCTGGATAGAAACCTCCCTCCTAGCTTCTCCTGTGATGGGTGGGAAGACTGCAGAAAAGAGAAGCTGGGGAGGAGTGAGAAAGGCTTTCTTTCCACACGCTGCCTAGTGTTCAGTGTGTGTCCCTAACGTCTGGCTGGAGGGCCTACGAGACTCGTGGCCTGTTTCCCCACCTGTCCCCACTTCTGCACCATTGATGTTGGGTCCAGAGACATTTCAGTCCTCAACATGCCATGGCGGGAAAGGGAGCCCAGGGGGAGAAGAGGAAGAACATCTGAGACAAACGTGCTCGCCCCTCACACCCGCTCAGGCCCACTTTTGGGCTGCACCCGCGGGCAGTGTGGCATTAGACATGGCTCCCTGTATGGGTGAGAAGCTAATGAGCCTTTTTCAGAGGAAAGCATTCCTCCCAGACACCAGGTTTGATGAGTGTGCCTGACAGCCACCATCCTCTGTGCCCCTGGGGGGCTCCCACACACACGGGTACAGACACCCCCCCTCACAAGGTGAGCTGTCACCCTGCCCCAACAGCTTCCCGACTTTTCTCCTGAGAAGTTCCTCCGCCCTGGAACTCAGAACATGGGAAGGCCCCAGCCCCGTCCCACCACCCAGCCTCTCCTCACATTAGGGGACAGTGCCACCTCTGCTTCCCTCCCAGTGTGACTCTGGTCTTCAGTGCACGTGGCAGGTGGAAGGTGAGCTGACTTCCTGCCTCCAGCCTTCAAGGGCTGTGCCAGTAGTGACAATCCTCTGTCTTCAGCTTCCCGAGGGAAGCAGAACCGAGAAGATAGAGAGAGATGTATAGAAAGAGTTTATTAGGAAGAGGCTGAGAAATCCCACGATCTGCCGTCTGCAAGCTGGAGGCCCAGGGACACTGGGGTGTAATTTAGTCTAAGCCAAAGGCCTGAGAACTGGGGGAGCCATGGTGTGAGTCCTGCCCGAGCCTGAGGCCCCAGAACCAGAAGCACCGATGACCAAGGGCAGTGGAAGGACCTCCAGGGTCAGGCAGAGAGCAGGCTGCCCGTCCCCCATTTCTGTTCTGTTCAGACCCCCCAGGGAGTGGATGCTGCCCACCCACAGTGGGGAAGGTGGTCTTCCTTACCAAGTCTACCAGTTCAGTGCTGTTCTCTTCCAGAAACACCCAAAAGTAATGTTTGACCAGCCATCGGGGCGTCCCGTGGCCCAGTCAGGTTGACACATAAAATTAGCCATCACAGCTCCCAAAACCACCTTTCTTCCTTGCCGCCTGCCCCTGGAGACGTTGTCAGGCTGCTCTTGCGTCTCCACAGATGGAGAAGGGCAGTTTTAGGGGTCGGGATTCGGCAGGAATTGTGTGGTGTCTCATGCTGCTCTTGGTCAGAGCTGGGTTTCCTCTGCTGTGTGAAGCTGGGGCACCGTCCTTGTTGCTGAGTTGGGAGTGAAGACGCTGGTCAACAGCAGTTCCTGTGACTTCCAGGGTTATCTTTTCCTAGAAGTGAAAACTTGCTACCAAGAGGCGCCGACAGGCACAGTTCCCGTATTTCTGCCGAGAACAGTGCTGAGCCGCGCGGGGCAGCTTGTCCAGTGCAAGAGGCCAGGGGCTGAGTCCAGGGAGGAGCAGGAGGATGAGGCATCGGGGGGATTGGGGGCCTCGTGGCCACGTGAGGAGTGAGACCACAGTGACTGTGGTCCAGTGAAGGGAATTCGTAAATAACTGGGATTATGTGTGGTGGTGTTAGTATCGACTCTATTTTTTCCAAGGAAAGGGGTAATTTGCCACAGCAAAAGATAGGATTTAGACACACCCACAAAGTGACTTCTGGTGACGGAGTCTGTCCCAGGGCTCTGCTTGTTGGTTCAGCAGGTTCGGTCCCCTTGGTGCTGAGACTTCATCTCCAGAATCTGATGCAGAGACAGCAGCACTTCTCCCCGTCAGCGTCTGCCCCACTCGGCACCTCAGCAACGACGGCAGAGGGAAGACTCGGCATAACTACAAGTGTCTTCTCACAGCAGTGGAGAGCAAAAAAGGACTTTCTGATGGACTCACTCGGGCTTCTTTCCTGTGGACCAGTTCGTTGAGGGGTCGCTGTAAAGGACCCGGGAGGCAGGAAAGGCGCAGGATGGGAGCCGGTGTGACCCTCAGGAGCAGGATGGTGGGTTCCAACCACTGTGGAAAGGAGCTTTCAGATGTTTCCCAGACAGAGAAACAGCCAGAATTTGCTTCAGTTCACCGTGGCCGCGAAGCCAGCCAGACCCCAGCAGGAGGCCTCGGGGGCAGTGCCGCCCTTCCACCTGGGAAAGCCTGGGGACCACCCCTGTGGACCCCACAGGACGCCGAAGTCGCTGCCACCTGCTGTCACCACTAGGGGTCACACTCACATTCTCTTAGCCAGAGTTAATGGGATCTTAAAATTAGGTGGCCATCCACCACAAGTTAGAAGGACTTTAGCAGCATTTAAAAAATAGATTTTGGGGAAAAAATGTGAAGAAGAGGTGGGGAAACAGGCAAACTGGAAGGCTCTGGGAAGACCTGTCTTTGGAGGAGCCCCGTGTTCCAGAAGGAGAGCTCCTGAGACTGTGCAGTGAGACTGAGGGTGGAGGAGTAGCAATGACTTATTCCCTAATATCGCGTCTGAGTTGACATTCTCTGTTGCCACCACATGAGAAAGATGGTGAGGACCTTGAGCAGGGTCATCAGAAATTGCTGATCTCTATTTTCCCATCTTCTGTGAAGCACCTGAAACCGAAGGGAAGAAAGCCCTCGACAGCGCCCTCAGTGCCCACAGAAGGCCTGCAGACTTTGGTTTCCTCTCATCTGAGGGAGTAGGGGCTCCTCAGGGCTCCCGGGAGAGCACTGCCAAGACCCACTGCCAGCCTGCTTTAGGAAAACTTATAAGAAAGTCCCCAGAAGGCGGAGGGAGGAAACAGAGGAAGCCAAGAGACTGTCTGTGGGCCATTCCAGTACCTTCCACAGGAGGTGGTGAGGGCTGGAAGCAGGGTAGGGGAGAGGGACAGAGAGCAGGAGAGAGGGGACCATGCAAGGGCAGCCCTCGCTGACCAGACCGCTGGTCAGATGGGAGGACGTGGTCTGCAGGTGGGCAATGGGTTTGTGAGGTGTGGACTGCCTCAGTCCGCCTGGACACCCCTCCCCCTCTGCCCCCAGAACAATACACAGGCTGCCGAGGACTCTGGAACTTCACTGAAGTTTGGGGGACAACAAGTGGCATGAGAGCCCCGCGTGAAAACCAGATCTCTCCTAGCAGGTCGAGGCCTGGCCACTTGGGGCTCTTGCTGGGGGCTCGTCAGATGCCAGAATTTCCACCTCCTTCCTCCCATCCAGCCGGAAGCCCACGCCCTGCAAGGGCTGGGTGCAGCTGTGGTGACCTGCTCCTAACTTAACTCCTGCAGGCTGTGCTGGGCAGGATCCAGATCTGACAGACTTTGTTTGCTGAGTGTAACTGTCCTGTCCCCAGCTGGACAGTCAGCCTGGGGGAGGAACACGTCTCATCCCTTCATTCCACCTGGACGCATCAAGAGGCTAAAATAGTTGAGACTCAACAGGGTGCTCGTTGGGATGACAGTGCATTGTCAGTGACAAAATGACATGATGATGGACATTGCATGGATCCATCATTGCATGCTGGAACTGAGTGTACATGGGTGTGTTTGAGAGAGTGTGTGCATGTAAGTGTGCAAGTGTGTGTTTTAGGGAAATTTTAACCCTATGACATACTAGTTTTATAGAAAAAAATTCCTATAAAATAGCTTGAGGACTTAGTGTTCATAAAAACGAGAGGAAGAGGGTGAAGTTGTTGTGCCAGTGAAGCAGGTCTGCTCCCCGAGGGACTGGGGTGGTGTGCAGACGGGCCAGTGCCTCCTACAGAGGCACCATGTGCCTTCCCGCAGCACAGCACGGATGGATGAGGCTGCTCTAGCCTAACGTAAAGAGAGCTTTCTGGATCTGCCCTTTCCCACAAGCAAAACAGCCCTGACCTTCTAGCTGGTGGTTCTCACCCATCAGCCTGCGTCAGAAGCTCTGGAGGGCTGGTTAACACACAGGGTTCCTCACTCAGGGCTCTAGGCTGAGCCAGGGGCTGAGAATGTGCTCTTCCAAAAGTTCCCCATGATGCTGTTGTGTGGGGCCACACTTTGCAAACCACCCTCTAAGCATCTGGGTTTTATCGGGTGAGATGAGAGGGGAATTGGCGCCCAACTGAGTTCACTTTGGAGGGTCTGGGAAGCCCAGCCTCTTCCTGAGGGTGCCTTGTGTACAGTGACGTCTGTATGTAGCCAAGGGCACTGTGTGCACATAAGAGAACACCCCCCAGAGCCATGCCACCCCTGCCCATTTGCACTGAAAGAGCCCAGGTTGACCTATCCCCGTCATGTAGCATCAAGTAAGGCCAATGGCACATGTGTCTGCAGGACCTCAGAGAGAGATCGACTGCAGCATTCCAAGGGGAGACTGGATGTGGCAGAGGGCTGTTCATCCACCCCTAAGGGCTCTACCCGAGGGCGGATGGCGCCAATCAGAGGACCAGAGGAGGGCATGCAGGTGAGCGAGAGGCAAGCTGGCAAGCATCACTGTGTGTCTTTAGGCAGGAGGTGAGGCCTTGAGTAGCTCACTCAAATCTCTTCTTGCACCTTTTTCTGAGTTTATCTCACCCTTAGAGTTGTCATCTAGGTTTGTGACATATTTCCCTTTCATACTAACTAAGGGAAAATGTAAACAACTTTTTGTTTACGTTGACAATAACAGTAGAGCCGTGGAACTCTCCTGTCAGATGAAATAGTTCACAGATTCAGTATGTAAAAGAGACAAAGTGAATGGCCCAGAGCCCATAGGCCAGGGCCTTACCCCCAGCAGAGGCTCTGAGGCCCTTCACAGAATTCCTGTGTGTCAAGGGACCATGCCGAGTGGCCCCGCAGGTACAGTAAGTGCTCTTTTGGGCCTCAGCAAGGTGGAGGCACCAGGAAACGTTTGTAGAAGTAACTTGATATTTTAAATAAAAAGCCGTCTTCCCACCAACAGGAAAATCAGAGCTTTGACTTCCTTACACTAATTCTGAAACTCCATACTCATAAATTTTGAATTACATGTTGTAGTGTGCTTAGTGGGTATTGGGATCTGTAAGCTTTATTTCAAAGACCTTTATGAATCTTAATTTGGTCCTACATGGAGCTTACTCTGAGAATGGCTGATGTTGTGGCAAGAATGGTGACAAGTTGTTGGGAGGCCTGGCCTTACCATTAACTCCCTAGTAACTTTGAACTAGTTGTTGACTCCTGCTAGCCTCAGTTTCCTCATGTCTGAGATGGGAAATGGTATGGATGACCCTGAAGAACTCCAGGTGGAACATTCACTAGAATTTATGTTTTGTGAGTATAGGAACCCTATTTGTCTCATATGTCTTTGCACCTCAAGTGTCCAGCACAGTGTGTGCTCAGAATATGATCTCCATTAATTTCTGTTGGATGGATGGAGGATGGATGAATGGGTGGGTGGATGATGGGTTTATGGTTGGATAGGTGGATGGATGGATGATGAAAGATAGAGGGATGGATAGATGATAGATGATAGGTGGATGGATGGATGATGGAGGATGGACTGAGAGTGAATAGATTGATAATAGATGGATTGATGGATGGATGATAGATAGATGAATGGATGGATGGTTGGATGGATGGATGGGTGATGCATGGATGGAGGATGGGTGAGTGGGTGGGTGAACAGGTGGATGATGGATAGATGGATGATGAATGATAGATGGATGATGGGTGAATGATGACGGGTGGATGGATGATGGATAGATAGATGATGGATGATGGATAGATAGATGAT
>NC_060274.1:131743961-131745864 GCF_021613505.1 Equus quagga | reverse complement strand
AATGGATGGATGTACAAGTGAATGGATGGATGGGTGGAGGGATGGGTGTATGATGCATGGGTGGATGGATGATGAATGAATGGGTGGATGGGTAAATGAGTGAGCTGTTCATCTGGATGACTCAGACTTTTCATCTGGAGCTGTCCTTGAACGGGAATGAAGTCTTTCTCTGTGTACCATCTTTTTCTTCTCTTTAAAAAATTTAGCCTGTTCTTGAAATTGGTAGTTTTACTGAATTACCAGGGAGAATAAAGAGGATGGACAATGCAGCTCTGAAATTCACAGGGCTTATTTCCTCCAGGTGTGGTTTTAATCTGAAGGCAAGGTCTTCCCTAGGGCCAAGGCCTTCGCAAATTCTGGGGCGCCAAGGTGTCGTCCTGCAAAGATCTGGTTTCATCATGGAAACATCACATCATAGAAACAAGCAGGTGGGCCAGAGCCCTGAAAGGAAACCTATCACTCAGCAAACTCCATCACCCAAGCCTTCCTGCAGAGATCACAATTTGGATGAGCTGGCTGGGGCCCAAATTCCCCCATCACTTAGACACGAATGGGTTATGAATACGTCAGCTCGCTCATTGGAGGACATCAGAACAGGAGCTGTTCCTGCGTGTGAACATTTGGATAACTGGTGTCTAAGTCAGTAAGCCTCACACCAGGCATATTTTAGCTGTTTTGGATGGGGTTTCCTAAGGTGTAGCGCATGTCTCGTGCTTCAAAACACAGGATACTGGGCATAAATCCGATCTTTCCCAAATGACTGATGGTCATCACAGGTACACCAGTTAATTCCAGAGGGCTCCTGGTTGCTGTTCACTAAATGGCCCCAGGATCTCATGGCATTTGTGTCCCATGTCCTGCTTTTGCAGACTTTGTAGGTTGCATCCTCAGGGAAGCCATGGCCCTGCTGCCCTCCCTCGGCACATCTCCAACACCTGCCCCTCTGCTGTGGGTGGCCATGCTCGAGCTGAGACAGCCCCAGATCAGCCCTCAAGGCTGAGTGTAAAGAAAGAGGACAGAGGCTCCCTGGACTGAGTCTCAGGAGGAGCAGTGGTCTTTTTGCTGAACTGCGTGAGTGCTATGCACAGACTTTTTAGTCTTTCCATCTGTTTTATGTGTTTGAGATTTATTCATGTTGATTTATATGAATCTAGCTCATTCTTCTTATCTCTGGTGTCATATTTCAATTAGAATCAAACTCTCAGTTTATTTATCCATTGCCATACTGAGGACACTCAAGTTGTTCCCACTGTGTTCTGATCAGGGCTGTGACGAGTGTCTCCCTGCACTTGTGCTGTGGCTTCTTAGGAGAGGTGGAGAGGGAGGAGGGAGTCTTGGGGGAGCCCGAGACACTAGGCCAGAGGGCGCAAATCCTGACTCACCCACTCATGGGCACCATGACCTCAGGAAGAGGGGAACCTCTACAAATGTCATTCAAATACCTCATCATTGTTATTGCGAGGACTGCGAGATGCATGTGGAGACTAGAACAGCAGATCCTAGGCAGTGTGTGTGCATGCACATGTGTGTATTCTGTATAGTATGTATGTGTGTATGTACACACAGAATGTGTGTAAAGCATGTATGTGTGTACACAATGTGTGTGTGTACAGTGTGTAGGTATGTATACACAGTATGTATGTGTGTATGTATAGTATGTGTGTATTGTGTACAGTATATGTGTGTATATACACGCAGCATGTGCGCATGTATGTACAGTACACATGTGTGTGTAGAGCATGCATGTGTGTACAGATGTATGTACAGTATGCTTGTATGTGTGGGTACAGTGTATGTATATACAGTATGCATATGTGTGTGCAGTATGTGTATTATGTACAGTATGTATGTGTGTGTGTACAGTATGTATGTGTGTATGCACAGTATGCATGCATGTGTATGT
>NC_060274.1:131706442-131743951 GCF_021613505.1 Equus quagga | reverse complement strand
TGTGCAGTATGTGTGTGTATGTACAGTGTGCACGTGTGTGCAGTATGTATGTGTGTATGTACAGTATGCATGTATTTGTGTATTCAGTGTAATTTCCTGATTCTTAATTTACCAAAACATAGGAGTAGCAGGCCCAGGGTGGGCCTGGAGCCTCAGCTTATCCTTAGTAATTAACACGAGCCTATAAATGATGGACTAGTTTCCCTTTGGTTGTGACCTGTACATCACTAACATGGTATTTGTATAAAAGGAAAACAAACAACAACAAAAATGGTGCATCCATCTCCCAGTTTCTGGCATCTGCTCTAAGTGTATTAACGCAAAGGAGGGAGAGGCCCTTGTTCTGAAGGAGGAGAATATGCGAGGCGGAGATCGGTGAGGCTCAGCTGTCAGATGGCCTGGCTGGGAGGGAGGAGTGAGCCGAGCACCCATCAACCGCAGCAGAGCAGGCGAGGCGGGGAGAGGCTGCCGAAAGGGGCCCTGGGCTCTGGGGCCTCTGTCATGTCACCATCCTCCCATCACACGCCCTGCAGTCACTGCTCCAGGCCAGGGCACTGGGGGCCGGGCTGGCGATAGTGAGCTCAGGACCAGGTTTGCAGCCCCGCTGGGCCGTTCACCAGGCTCTGACCCACAGGCAAGGCCCACGCAGGACCCCACCACCAGTCTTGCAAATGGAAGTCCTTGGCAAATGCAGATAAAGCTGCAAAATTCCTTTCATCCACAGAAAAACAGTAAGACTAGAAAGACAATGGTAATATGCGCTAGCTAACATTTATTGAGTGTTTTCTACAACATCCGGGCCTTATATTCATGCCTTGTTTAATCCTGACTTGAGAAGGCTCAGTCCAATGGGGCCAATTTTCTCAGATTTGGCTGGACCCCAAAATAATGTTTCTTCTTAGAAGCTGAAGCCTGCACCAGCTCCAGGGTCTCAAGACCCTCAATCTGCAAACCTTAAGGGGAAGGCTTCTGAGGTTTAGGGGAGGTCCCTTGTTCTCCAGGGCATTAGACTAACGATGGCACTGAGATTCAAACTCAGGTGATGTTTTAGTTAAGATTTCCAATAATTGGACCCAACCATGTTTATGTCTCCACACGGCAGAGGCCAATTCCTCGCTCATCCCACAGTGCAGTGACTCCGTGTGGCCTCTCCTTCAGTGCCTGGCTTCCGTCTTGCCCTGGAGTCACTGCCTTCCAACAAGAAGCAAATAAGAAAGGGCCCACAGGGGCCCTGCAGGAGGGAGGTCTGTGTGGGCAGCCTGGAGGGGCACATGCCCCCCATTCCACTGGCTAGAAGCTGGCCCCAGGCCAAACCCCCACCTGCCTGCCCGGGGCGCTGGCACTGCCTTCTAGCCGTGTGTCCAGAGGGGAGCAGCTACATTCTCTGCTGCCACAGGACGAGTCAGAGACCAGGTTCCTAACACATCACCCACACAAGCTGCCCGTGCGGGAAACCAAAGGCCTGGGAGAGGAGTGTTTTAGGAGGTGGCAGGATCTGTAGATTCGGGTACAAAAGAACTCAAACACTGGGCTCTGGTACCCAGCAGGTGGGTGATGGATAGAATGCTCAAGTTTCATCCTGAATGAGGGCATTCTCTTAAACCTGGACTCAGAGGTGGACAGGCTGCTGTGACCCACAGGTATCAACGAACATTTGAGAAAGGAATAAGCATTTGAATGTGACTCTACAGAAAAGATGGAGCAGCTTGTCCTCGGCCACTAGGCTTATTTTTCCAGACTCGCACACGGGCGTTGGCACTGAGCCCCCTGTGGCTTGCAGCTATGCCAGAACACAGGTGGCAGCCACCAGGCCTTGGAGGAAAGACACCGTAGACTGTGGGACCTTCTTTCCTGAGCTCCTCCCCACTCTCCTTCCAACCCCAGCCACCAGGGCTTCCTCCTCTGGATTTGCCCACAGTGACAGAAGCACCACAAAGAGCGTCTGCCTAATGCTGCCGGTGCCAGGCCCCAGCCTGGCATCATCTCTCCAGAACGTGTACCCATGACCCCTGGTGTGGGCTGGATCTCGGACAAGTGCCAGTGAAATCCGGCAGAGACCAGATGAGCCAGTGATGAGGCAGCTCACTCTACAGAACTGCTCTGCTTTGGGGATTCAGCCTTTCCGTGGTCTTCAGAATAGCCGTCTAGTGTTTTCAGGTCAAAATTACTGGTTCAGCAGAAATCATACAATTAACATCAGTGTGCACTGTGGCTGCTGGCTGTGTGGTCGTTGTGGCCAGAAGGATATACATGGAGATCCTTCTTTGGGGCCTGCATGAATTTGCTGGGGCCCCCACAACAAAGCAGCATAAATGGGGCGACAAACAACAAACAGTCCTGGAGACGGGAACTCCAAGATCAGGGTGTCGGCCACCCTGGTTTCTCCTAAGGCCTCTCTCCTTGGTGTGTATACAGCTGTCTCCTTCCTGTGTCCTCACATGGTCATCCCTCTGTGTGTGTCTGTGTCCTGATCTCTTCTTTTAAGGATACCAGTCCTATTGGATCAAGACCCACCCATGTGGCCTCATTTAACCTTCATCACCTCTTAAAGGCCCATCTCCAGATTCAGTCACATCTGAGGTCCTGGGGGTCAGGACGTCAGCATATTGATTTGGGGGACACAATTCACCGTAACAGGGCGAATGAATCATGTCACAGTCTTCACCCTGACAGTTTCCTTTCAAAGAATTGTATTTAAATTATCAGAGTTTTGAATCATTTTTTTTCCTTTGAAAACTACTTCTTGTTATAAAGTTTTATTGGGCACAAATCTGGTCCAGCTAATGTTGGCATCAACCGTTACTTCAAAATTCAGATGCTGACAAGATTGGCTGGGAATTGCTGAGATGTGTCACTGCCCACATGAGGCAGGAAAGGCTTACTGGGTGCGTTTTGGCATTTCCCACATGTTCTCCAGAACATTGTTTCTGTGAGAGAGCTTCAAGAAGAGGGGCTGAGAGGTCTTGTGTGTGAGATATCAGGCCTGGAGATTCACAATGCCATCAGCCGCTTACAGCTGGAAATTCCTGTGGTAAAGTTTAAACCGATTATAACCTAACCTTCTCGAGCTTCCCTGACCACAGAACCTAGTAACATTTATGAGAGCACACTTTGAGAATGTTGGTCCTTTACAACCAGATCACTGAATGTGTCCGGGAGTATGACCCCATAGACTGAACACATGAAGCTGATTGAGTCCTCCACTTTCTTATAAGGAAATTCCATCTGCCTGGAGCAATGTCATTGGAGTTCCAGCTTCCTAACAGCAATGTCTGTTTTCTGGGCTTTTATAAACAGCCCACCGACCTGTATAAATGACGTGGCCACGGACCTCCCTATCTTCCCCCCTTCCTTGTAAAAAAGGAACTGTTGTGACTTTTGCATCTGCCATTGCAAAGTTCCTGCATGTCACTGAGCTTATGCTTCCAGGAGCTGTGTCTAAACAATGCACATTGTCAATGCAATGTGAATTTTGTGAATCCTTCTTAAAAAGCATTTTATGTCGGATAAGAGGCCCTTGGCTTTTTTTTAATTATTATTGCCAATTTGTGAGTATTAAATATTCATTCATTCCTTCCATGGCATTTTGTTAACCTCAGTAACTAGACTTGACTCTGGAGATGAGACAATGAATAGAACATGGTTCTTGACCAACCAGATACACACCAGAAGTTTCATTCTCAAGGTCTTGTAAAGCAAATCAGCAAGTATTTGTTGACCATGTGGGTATCAATTTCTGTTCTAAAAATAGAGGTGAGTATAAAATAAAAATGAAAACTCATGAATCCTGCCCTCAATTAGCTTATAATCCAGTGGAAGAAATATAATGAGTGTATAAAAACTAAGCCAGTCAACAACACGTGATAAATTAGTACATGAGTGGAATGAACAAGAAAGTCTGTTTTCAGAAGAGAAGCCCATCATGGTGGGCTCTAGTCTATGGAGGGGACTTCCCAACAGAGAAGGCCCTTTAGCTGGTGTTATGGGTTGAATTTTGTCTCCCAAAAAGAGATGTTGGAGTCCTATGCCCCAGTGCCTCAGAATGTGACCTCATTTGGAAATAGGGGAGTTCCAGGTGTAACTACTTACGTTGAGATGAGCTCATACTGCAGTGCGGTGGGCCCTTGGTCCAGTGTGGCTTGTGTTCCCATGAGAGAGAGGAGAACACGGTGTGAAGACACAGACACACAGGAAGAGGCAGAGAGTGCGGAGATGCCTTACGGGCCAACGACACCAAGGAGTGATGCCACCACCGGGAGATGGAAAGGGGGGAAAGACTCACCCTGGAGCCTTGGGAGGGAGCCCTGCCGATGACGCCTGGGCCCTGGCTCCGGCCTCCAGACTCTGAGAGGGTGTGTTCCTGCTGCTTTAAGCAGCCCGGTTTACGGTGATCTGTCACAGCGGCCCCGAGACTGCTACGGCTACACTTGAATACTACGTGGAACGTCTGTGAGCAGAGACGGGAGGAGGTGGTAGGAACCAGTGGTTAGAAACCACAGGGTCCCCTGAGGACCGGTGAGAAATCCGATCCTAGGGCAGAGGGCTGGCTCGAGGAGGGAGATGGGATTCCCAAGGTCAGGAAGGCCGTGCTTAATGAAATCACCCTTGAGGCAGGGAGTGAACACAGGCTGGAAGGACTCGTGGGCCCTGGTCAGCCGTCGATCAGCCTGGACCTGCTTCTGGCATGATTCTGGCCTCCCATCCTCCTGCAGACTCCTCAAAGAGGGCTTCGATGCAGTTATCCAATTTCATAAATTTCGTTTATTTAAAAAGTCTGAGGATTGAGCACCTGCACCTCCCAGGGGCACTGTTACCAC
The DNA here is from genome assembly GCF_021613505.1 of Equus quagga. Lineage (NCBI taxonomy): Eukaryota > Metazoa > Chordata > Mammalia > Perissodactyla > Equidae > Equus > Equus quagga. The sequence continues at coordinate 131,739,134 of NC_060274.1, read as the reverse complement.
AAGCCACACATGGGGCACTCCCAGAACAGGGACCTCTCTCTGCACCGGGAGACTCAAACTTCCGTCTGACGTCCCGAAGCGCTCTGTGCTTTCCCACCACTGGAGCTCCTCTCGCACCCCTTTAAGACAGGAGAGATGGCTTCTACTTTCTCCTCTCCACAGCTCCCTTGAATGAGCCGCATTTCAGTTATCCTCCTCTTGATTTTTAATTAACTTTAGGCTGGTCCAGCTGTGCCTGTTCTGGACTCCAATTTTGACAACTATTGACTGAATTGCCCGGTCAGTTCCATGAAAAAATAAAAATAAAAATGAGCTCAACCAGCCAGTTGCTGATTAAATCGACCAGCCAGTGCAATCCAATGATCTCTCATGTTGCCTGCTTGAGATGGGCCACGAATGCAGAGTTTGTGTTTTATTTAAAGCATGTGTATTTATATAAATACAAGAAACTGTCTGCTCTCTGCTCGTAGAGTAATTGTCTAGTTCTGTCACCTAATTATCTCGGCAGTTTACCAAGTGAGGTATTAAAACAGAAGACTAAATATTAAAAGGTGTCATTAAATCCCAGAAATGAGATTTGCATGGAGTGATATCCAATCCAAACCGGAAATGCACGCACAGAACACACGACTGATATCTAGACCAGCCTGGAAACATTCATGTAGGACAACAAAGATGAAGATTCGTCACTGTGTCAAAAAAATATGAACTCTGCCATTTTTTAAAAAATGCAATGTTATGGACCTCCAAGAAGTGTTTGATGATAAATGAGATGTGGGATCCTGTTTGCGAAATACCGCCCAGCTCCTAAAGAGAGAGCAGGAGGAAGTGGAGCAGGGCAGTGTGTCGGCGTCATCTCGAGAGACGCCCCGGTTGTATCCGGCCCTGGGCCTCACGAGTCCTGGGACAGCCCAGCTGCCGGGTGCTGCCCTCCACGGGTGCCGAGCACGTGATGAGCCAGGGCCAGGAGGCCTTTACTTATGGGCAAGTGAGGAGGCAAACCCGAGGGACTCCCAGAGAAGGGCGACTGTGCATCCTGCAGGCCGCCACTGAAAGCTGGACCTCAGCCAGTTGCCCCCACTTGAGCTGGAGAGAAGCCTTTTGCAAGCTGCCTTCCCTGTGACGGTGACCCCCCAACCTGAGCCAGAGAGAAGCCCTTTGTAAGCTGCCTTCCGTGTGACGATGGCCCCTCGCCAGCTTTGTCTGTGGGCAAAACACTACACGGACTTGTCTGGGCATTTGAGGAGCTCTGCTTAAAGGAGTGTCGACAACAGCTTGATTTATGAACTCAGTTTCAGTACTGAGTTTTATGAAATACTCTTTGTAAACCACTACAGGAGAGATGTAGAGAACAAGATATATTCAAAATAGCAAATGACTTCTCTAATAGCAGCAGTACTCTATGGGCAAAAAACGTCTTAAAAATTGGAGTAACTATGGGTGAAGTGGCAGCTGTGACTGAAAAAATGCTAAAAAAGTTCTGGGGTGGGGTTATAGAACTGGTATTCCATAGGAAGCCGTTCCCTGCCCTATTCAAGTTAACACAGCAAGAAGGGGACTTTATAGATTTAACATATTTTTTAACTTTATAAATTTTAAAGAAACAAGACCATTAAACTATTGTATGACTTTTTAAAATAAATTTTGTGATAAAGTAGGGAGAAACCAGGAAGTGTGTGCCACACAGAGGTTTGCTGGTTATCTGTGGCAAAGTATTTAAGAAGAGTGGAAGGTCGTGTAGACCGAGTGAGTGCACGCAGCACCGTGTCGGAAGGTGCTGGCCTGCAGGTGGCGTGGGACATTCCCTAGCAAATGTTCTCGAGTGAAATAAGCCTTGAGTGTGGGAGACACGTTTGGAAACATCTCCCTTGCTGTGCGACACGGTTGCAGACAACAACTTGTGTCTCTCGTAAAGTCTCCCACAGCTACATTTCTAAAAAACTTGGAAGTTGAATTTTCTGACTTACTTAACATCTTTCTAAATGAAACATTCAATGGGTTGAATATGTGTTAAAATTATAATAAAAGTGTAAGAAATTTCAATTGCTTTTGAAAAGTAATTAATGGACATCAGCCAAGGAGAAAAACAACCTTCGCTTAGCTGGTGGGTGGACTCAGAAATCAGGACGTGATTGGGAAAGCACAGCCAGCTTCTTCCGTTTGGATCTGCATACGCTTTAGGGTAACTTCAGCAACAAGAGCCATTAAAACAAGTGTCAAAATGATACTGGACTTAGAATCAGACCTTCAAGTATCTGCAGGACAAACTGTAAACCCAATCACAGCAGAAATAATGAAGAATATGCAACCATGTGACTGTCAGTAAGATAGTTATTATTAAAGCATGTTTTAGGGAGAGAAATGAGTTCATGCCAGTACATAATACAGAGTTATTTTTATTACATAATACAGGGAATTATTTTTTAAATGTTTATTTCCTCTTTCTTCATCCTTTAAAAGTTACTTCGTGGAAATTCTACAATGTACACATATATTAGTACAGTAGTAGATGGATATGTTATCAATAAAATACTGACATGTGCTCAAAAGTTACAGACCGAGAGCATTTTAAAATGGGGCCAGATTATTTATGGTGATTTGAGGGTTGGAATTTTTTTCTTATTCATCTTTATATCTCTGTTTCTCAGAATATACCTACCTTTAGGATTTCAAATGCTCTGAGCTAGGCCAGTAGAGGAGGCGAAGGTAAGCCTCCCACTTGCCATCTCCCCCAGCCCCTCCTTCTGGGCAAGCTCATCCCCCTAAAGGCCTGGCTCCCTTTTCTCATCTCAGCCCTGACCACCCTGTTTGCATTCGCATTCTGTGCCTCAGGAAGAGATCTCTCCTGTCCCTGCCTCCCAGGGAAGCCACGCTGGGGGTCACCAGGACAGTGTCTGGTTGCCCACATGGACAATTCTTTACATCAGATAGACCTGCAAACCACTGTCATCCCTCGGGGTTACTGGAGGAGTGACCCTTCTGGCCCCAAAACCCTCAGGCTCCACAGCATAGACCCATGAAGCAGCACCAGGAAATCAAGGGTTTTCAACTCCAAAAGATATCCAGAGACTGTGTCTCCAAGGGATTCGGTGGTGGTTGTTCGGAGAGTTAAAATGCCTGCTGTCGGCAGCCTCGTTGCTCAGATGTTTGCATCTGTAGCTTAGGAGACGGAGCTGGACCAGGCAGCACCTCATCAGGGGCCCTCCTGGTCTGACATTTGCAAAGCTTGTTCAGGGCTGCCTTCTTCCATGGTTTTCAGGTTTTCCATAAACTTGAGGTCCATGCCTTGCAGGGTGACGTCAGGCTCTGATGTGCCTGGCCTTGTCTCCTGACATCAGCTCTCCTGCTCCCATCACACATGCCTGCTGCCCTGACTTCGTAGGACGACCACTCTCGAGTTACCTTGTGTGCTGCGTGGATACCTAGAAAGTCACCAAGTGCTGCAGCCACAGCCTCACCCATCCAGAACCTTCCGCAGACTCAGAGCCAGCGGCTTCTGACCTGTTTTCTCTGTTTCTGCTTCTCTCGCTGCCCCTAGCCGTGTGCTCCACTCTACTCCCCAGTCCGTTCCACAGAGCTGCTCCAGGGGACTCAGGGGCAGACCTCCAACACAAAGGAGCAGTTGGGGTCACCTGTCCCCATGCGGGAGAGGCAGAGCTCTTGCACCGCTGCTTCGGAGGCCACTTTCTGATCCCACTGTGATGACTGGAGGGTTCCGTGACCCACACCAGGCCAGGGAGGGCCCCCGGCAGCTTTGCACAGAGCTGTGGGCTCGGCAGCACCAGAGCCTCTCAGCCTCCCTTCCAGCCCGGAGAGGAGCCCTGGATTTCCACATCTGTTACCTCTTCCTTCAAAGCCTGCATGCCAGGCATGGGTGCTCCATTTTCAAAGGTGTCAGCTGGATTTAAAGAGACTCACCTTCTTGCTTTGGCATGACCAGGAAGTCAACCCTGGGCTCTCTGGCCTCATTCCCAGGCCCCATGACAAGCTATGTGAATATGTAGATGGCACAGCCGCAGAATCGTGGACACAGGCAGGTTGGGATGGGGAGAGTGGGTGGAAAAGTGACCACAGCTCACACCTCAGCTTCCTGACCTGAGCCAGTGCCGGCACCGGGCCACCAATGGTTTGATGTCCTGTCACTGTGGCAACATCCAGTGATCAGGGAGCAGCATCACTGGGGTTGGAGAGGGAGCGAAAGAGGAAGAAAGACGTCGTGTGTCAGTTTCCCACCACCAACGAGGCAGCTTAACCAGCAGACATGTCTTCTCTCCCAGTCTAGAGGCTGGCAGTCTGAGATCAAGGCGTAGGCAAGGCTGGTTCCTTCTGAAGCCTCTCTCCTGGGCGTGCAGATGGCCATAATCTCCCCGTGTCCTTGCAGGGTCGTCTCTCTGTGTGTGTCTGTGTTCTGATCGCCTCTTCTTATGAGGACACCAGTCCTATTGGATCAGGGCCCACCCACATGACCTCACTGTAACCTGATTTCCTCTGTAAAGACCCATCTCCACATACAGTCACGTGCTGAGGTCCTGGGGGTCGGGACTCCAACATATGATTTGGGGAACACAATTCAGCCCCTAACACGTGGGGAGTGATGTCTTCCTTTGGACATCGATTTCCCTAGAAACAGTGGAGGGTGGAACTCTCTCCATATATTTCTGTTATTGTTGATGAAAACACCAGTTTTACTGTGTAAGAATTTCCATGGAGAGCTCCTGTCCTGGGCTTTTTCCTCTTGTCTCGTCTTCCAGCCATTTTTGATAAAGAGTGACCCAAGGAGCCCACGCCGCTCTGACAAGAGGCCGCCTCACAGTCAGGACGGGCTTAGGGCTTGATGGCAAGGATTTCCCACTCCAGCGTTTAAACAAAGGTCAGACACGAAGAAAATGGTGAATGGGGGAGAAGGGGCCACACAAAGCGAATTCCCTCTTCCAGGACCTCAGCCGGCTCCCACGTGTCCGTGCCTTCCTCCCTGCCAGGGAGATCCCCATCTCCAGCAGCCCTTTCCAGCAGCTGGGGGCTTGAGGAGGCTCCGAGGCCCCTTCCCCTCAGGTGGGGCCACATCTTCCTGGGCACATGCTCACCACCAGCTGGTCACCATCCTTCACAGTGCTTAGGAATAAACTGGCCCTCAGAACATCCAGGAAGAGAGTGCTCCCCAGTAGCTAATTGGGGCGATTTTGATGTTGTTCTTCGAAAGCTGGTTGCTTTCCAGTTACTAGATGGATGGAGCAGCAAGAGAGACACAAATGTCCCTTTCCTTGCCTCCTGCCAGGGTGGTGGGCAGAGGCTGTGGGTGAGAAACCTGGGAAGGGAGCCCAGGGCCTGGCTGTCCACCTGTGTCCACGTCCTCACAGTGATGGGGAACAATTTCATTACAAAACAAATGTGGAGAGTTTACCCTGGCAAACTCGTTGATCAGCGTAAACTACTCTGAGCCTCATATTTTAAACGGTTTATTTAGAGTCACTAAAAGCTATCCATGTTGCTAGTATTTTATTTTTTATTTTATTGAGGTCATAATAGTTTATAACATTGTGGAATTTCAGTTGTACATTATTATTGGTCAGTCATCATATAAATGTGCCCCTTCGCCCCTTGTGCCCACCCCCAACCCTCTTCCCCTCTGTTAAACACTAAACTGTTCTCCTTTTCCATGTGTTTGTTTATCTTCCACATGTGAGTGAAATCATACTTTGTCTGGCTTATTTCACTTAACGTAATATCCTCAAGGTCCATCTATGTTGTTGCGAATGGGACAATTTTGTCTTTTTTATGGCTGAGCAGTATTCCATTATATATATATATATACACCACATCTTCTTTATCCATTCATCAGTTGATGGGCACTTGGGTTGCTTCCACATCTTGGCTATTGTGAATAGTGCTGCAGTGAACAAGGGGATGCATAAGTCTCTTTGTTTTGTTGATTTCAAGCTCTTTGGATAAATACCCAGTAGTGGGATAGCTGGATCATATGGTAGTTCTATTTTTAGTTTTTTGAGGAGTCTCCATACTGTTTTCCATGTGGCTGCACCAGTTTGCATTCCCACCAGCAGTGGATGAGGGTTCCCTTTTCTCCACAACTTCTCCAACATTTGCCATGTTTTGTCTTGGTGATTACAGCCATTCTAATGGGTCTAAGGTGATAATCTTAGTATAGTTTTGATTTGCATTTCCCTTATGATTAGTGATGTTGAACATCTTTTCATGTGCCTATTGGCCATCTGTATATCTTCTTTGGAAAAATGTCTGTTCATATTCTCTGCCCATTTTTTGATCAGGTTGTTTGTTTTGTTGTTGTTGAGTTGTGTGAGTTCTTTATATATTTTGGAGATTAACCCTTTGTCGGATATATGATATGGAAATACTTTCTCCCAGTTGGTAGATTATCTTTTTGTTTTGTTACTGATTTCCTTTGCCTTCCAGAAGCTCTTTAGTCTGATGAAGTGCCACATGTTTATTTTTTCTTTCATCTCCCTTGTCCAAGTAGACATGGTATTTGAAAAGATGCTGCCAAGACCAATGTCAAAGAGTGTACTCCCTGTATTTTCTTCTATGAGTTTTATGGTTTCACATCTTACCTTCAAGTCTGATCCATTTTGAGTTACTTGTTGTGTATGGCAAAAGATAATGGTCTACTTTCATTCTTTTGCATGTGGCTGTCCAGTTTTCCCAACACCATTTATTGAAGAGACTTTCCTTTCTCCACTGTACATTCTTAGCTCCTTTGTCAAGGATTAACTGTCCTTAGATGTGTGGTTTTGTTTCAGAGCTTTCAGTTCTGTTCCATTGATCTGTGTGTGTGTTTTTGTACCAGTACCATGCTGTTTTGATTACTATGGCTTTGTAGTGTATTTTGAAATCAGGGATTGTGATGCCGCCAGCTTTGTTCTTTTTTCTCAGAATTGCTTTAGCTATTTTGGATCTTTTATTGCCCCATATAAATTTTAGTGTTCTGTGTTCTATTTCCATGAAGAATGTTACTGGGATTCTGATTGAGATTTCACTGAATCTGTAGATTGCTTTGGGTAGTATGGACATTTTAACTAGATTTATTCTTCCAACCCGTGTGCGTGGAATATCGTTCCATTTCTTTATGTCATAATTGATTTCTTTCAATAATGTCTTTTCTTTTTTTTGAGGAAGATTAGCCCTGAGCTAACATCTGCCACCAATCCTCCTCTTTTTGCTGAGGAAGATTGACCCTGAGCTAACAACTGGTGCCCATATTCCTCTCCTTTATATGTGGGACTCCTGCCACAGCATGGCTTGACAAGCAGTAAATAGGTCCGCACCTGGGATGGGAACCAGTGAACCCCAGGCTGCCGAAGTGGAACATGTGAACTTAACTGCTGTGCCACCAGGCCGGCCCCTCAATCATGGTTTTCATGGTGTGGGTCTTTCACCTCCTTGGTTAAATTTATTCCTAGATATTTTATTCTTTTTTTGCAATTGTGAATGGGATTGTATTCTTGAGTTCTCTTTCTGTAAGTTCCTTATTAGAGTATAGAAATGCAACTGATTTTTGTAAGTTGGTTTTGAACCCTGCAACTTTGCTGTAGTTGTTGATTATTTCTAATAGTTTTCCGATGGATTCTTTAGGGTTTTCTATATATAAAATCTTGTCATCTGCAAACAGCAAGAGTTTCACTACTTCCTTGCCTATTTGGATTCCTTTTATTTCTTTTTCTTGCCTAATTGCTCTGGCCAAAGCCTCCGGTACTATGTTGAGTAAGAGTGGTGATAGTGGGCACCTTGTTCCAGTTCGCGGAGGGATGGCTTTCAGTTTTTCCCCATTGAGTATGATGTTGGCTGTGGGTTTGTCATATGTGGGCTTTATTATGTTGAGATACTTTTCTTCTATACCCATTTTATGGAGCGTTTTTATCATAAATGGATGTTGGATCTTGTCAAATGCTTTCTCTGTGTCTATTGAGATGATCATGTAGTTTCTATTCTTCATTTTGTTGATGTGGTGTATCACATTGATTGATTTGTGGATGTTGAACTCTCTCATGTCCCTAGTATAAATCCCACTTGATCATGGTGTATGATCTTTTTAATGTACTACTGTATTCAGTTTGCCAATATTTTGTTGAGGTTTTTGGCATCTATGTTCATCAGCAATATGGGCTACAGTTTTCCTTCTTTGTGCTGTCCTTGTGTGGTTTTGGGATCAGGGTGATGTTGTAGAATGTGTTAGGGAGTGCTCCATCTTCCTCAATTTTATGGGAGAGTTTGAGAAGAACAGATATTAAATCTTCTTTGAATGTTTGGTAAAATTCTCCGGAGAAGACTTCTAGTCCTGGAGTTTTATTTTTTGGGAGGTTTTTGATTACTATTTCCATCTCTTTACTTGTTATTGGTCTATTCAGATTCTCTATTTCTTCTTGATTCAGTTTTGGGAGGTTGTATGATTTTAAGAATTTATCCATTTTTTCTACATTGTCCAAAGTGTTGGCATGTAGTTTTTCACAGTATCCTCTTATAATCCTTTGTATTTCTGTGGTATATGTTGTAATTTCTTCTCTTTCATTTCTAATTTATTTATTTGAGCCTTCTCTCTTTTTTTCTTAGTGAGTCTGGCTAGGGGTTTGTCAATTTTGTTTATCTTCTCAAAGAACCAGCTCTTTGTTTCATTGATCCTTTCTACTGTTTTTTTATTTGTTTGTTTCAATTTCATTTATTTCTGCTCTAATTTTTCTTATTTCCCTCCTTTGCTGACTTTGGGCTTTGTTTGTTCGTCTTTTTCTAATTCTGTTAGGTGAAGTTTAAGATTGCTTGTTTGAGATTTTTCTTGTTTGTTAAGGTGGGCCTGTATTGCAATGAATTTCCCTCTTAGGACTGCTTATGCTCCATCCCATATAAGTTGGCATGGTGTATTTTGATTTTCATTTGTCTCCAGATATTTTTTTATTTCTCCTTTAATTTCTTCAATGATCCATTGATTGTTCAGTAACATGTTGTTTAGTCTCCACATATTGTCACTTTCTCAGCTTTTTTCTTGTAGTTAATTTCTAGTTTCATAGCATTATGGTCCAAAAAGATGCTTGATGTGACTACAATTTTCTTAAATTTATTCCCAACATATGATCTAGCCTTGAAAATGTTCCATGAGCGCTTGAGAAGAATGTGTAATCTGCTGTTTTTGGATGGAATGTTCTATATATGTCTATTAAGTCCATCTGGTCTAGTTTTTCATTTAAATCCACTATTTCCTTGTCGGTTTTCTGTCTGGATGATCTATTGATGCAAGTGGGATGTTAAGGTCCCCTGCTATTATTTGTTGTTGTTAATATCTCCTTTTAGTTTTATTAATAGTTACTTTATGTACTTTAGTACTCCTGTGTTGGGTGCATATACATTTAAAGGTGTTGTGTCTTTTTGGTGGAGTGTCCCTTTTATCATTATATACTGCCCCTCTTTGTCTCTCTTTACCTGTCTTATCTTGAAGTCTACTTTGTCTTACATAAGTATTGTGACATCTGCTTTCTTTTGTTTGTCATTGGCTTGGAGTATAGTCTTCCATCCTTTCACTCTGAGCCTGTGTTTGTTTTCAGAGCTGAGATGTGTTTCCTAGAGGCAGCGTATTGTTGGGTCTTCTTTTTCAATCCATCCTGCCACTGCGTCTTTTGATTGGCAAATTCAATCTGTTTACTTTTAAAGTGATTATTGGTATATGAGGACTTAATGTTGCCATTTTATCACTCATTTTCCGGTTCTTCTGCATTTTCCTTGTTTCTTGTCCCATGTATTTTGGACTACCAATTCAGTTTGGTAGTTCTCTATGATGGTTTTCTTAGTTTTCTCTTTATTTATCATTTGTGTCTCTGTTCTGATTATTTGTTTAGTGGTTACCATGAGGTTTGTACAAAAAGTCTTGTAGATGAGATAGTCCATTTTCTGATAGCCTCTTATTCCCTTAGACCAAGCTAATTCCCTCCCTTTCCTCTTCCCCTTCTAAGTTGTTGTTGTCACAACTTTGTGGATCTCTCAGATGTCTGTTGTGTTGTGTGAATGTCCTCTGCTGGTATATGAGTGTCCTTTTCATTGTATCTTAGGGGGAGAGTCTAAGGGAAGAGCTCACTCTGCCACAATGCTGATGTCACTCTCGCTAGTATTTTTTAAGGAAGCACAAGAAAAAAATCAGAAAAATCTGAACCATCCTTTTTGAACACCCCCTACCCCCACCCAGGTAGAATAAGTTTTTTAATATAAACTTATTTAAACATTTAACTTATTTAAACATTATTTTAACTTAAAAGTGATCATTTTGGGGGAAAAGGGAGGCTTAGTTTAGAAATCATAAAATTAAACTTTCTAGATTTCCATTCATGGCCTAGTCATCTGCATTTTGTCAATAAAATTATCTCAGCGTAAGTGGCCCTCATTGTCCTTTTTGAAGTATTGGGATGCTTAATACTTGCTTTCAACAGAGATATACAAATTAACTTTTTAAAAAATATGTTGGTGCCTTTTGGTGAAAGCTTCCATAATTGAACAAAAAAATTGCTAACATTTCAGAATTTTTTAACAAAATAATTCTCATATAAGTACAACTTTCTTTGGTTCTGTTCACTGTGACCCTGGGATACTTTTAGCATATTTTAAAAATCTAGACCCAAAGGTGGGCACCATTTCAAGCAAACTTGGTGCTAATATCTGATAACTTTAAGGTATAGTTTTCAGCACAGAGTTTTTTTTTTTTAATGGGCAGTTGTGCATCACATTTCAAATATAATTCTGATATCACACCCACCTCGCCAGTTGTCCCAAGAAGTGTGCGTTGTCTGGAGGGTGGCGGGTAGGCAGGTGTGTGTACCTGCAGCACAAGGAGAAAATATTTTGTTCAGTTATAAATACAGGAGCATTGAGGTTTTCTGCCAAAGGAAAGAAAATTTTCAACATTTTCTGCCATCGACGAGGTCTGTTGCACCTGTGGGCAGCCCGGGCCAGTCCCTTCTGTCAGGACGTAAGTCACCTGTGTGACCCAGACTGGATCATTTACCTTCCCTTACGGGAAGCGGAGGACACTTGGCTCCAGCAGATGCTACGCCCGGGGACCTCCAGGATAGAAGGATCGCTTTTGCATAACCAGCAGTAGGGGAGGGGACTCCATGGGGTGGGTCTCAGGGCTGTCTGTCAGTATGGATTTGTATTTAAACAAAAGTGCGTTTTCATCCCTGACTTGTATGTGTGTGAATTTTCAAATGCATGTTATGATTATTTTGAGAAGTTAAGGGGTAATTTAGATTCTCAGCTATACTCATGTTATCATTTGGATAATACATGTGCTTATTAACATTAACTACCACCCCGTAGGGGGCAAGAACCCAAAACGGCCTCATTAAAGGAACGATAAAAAGACCCTCGTTAAAGAACTCTTTTCAGGGGTTGGTAATTACCACCGGTGTTTATCAGGCAGAAAGGGACAGGAGAGGGCCTGAGGACACGAGTCAGAACGCAGGCGCTGGGTCGGAGCCCAAAGGAGCCTGCCAGGGGCTGCCCAGCGCGCCGCGCTCTGTCCTCTCATCCTTGGTGCTCACTGTGTACCTCCTGCCTTGCTTCTCTCTCCACCTCCCCCTCGCCCACAAGAACTCACCTTGCTTTGGGCAAACCAAGAAGAGTAAAGATCTGAAAATCCTATTTATAAAGCATATTTTAGAGGTTATTATTCACTTTCCCAAAAAAAGAGCTGCATTTTGCACATGGCCATGGCGCAGAGCTCCCTGACACGGCGTGGACTTACACTGGGATTTCCACATGGACTCTCGAAGGCGGCCACACACTGCGTAAAGGGAGGTTCCACCCGCGCCCCAGACTAGATCTGCCCTCCGGGACCCTCACACGCCTGGAGTTCCGTGGGATCTGGACCATGTTGTCTGTCAAGAAATGGTGGGTCCAGGGCCGCCCCCCAGTCTCCGCAAGGGACTCCTCCTGAAGGAACTTCATCAAGTCAGTCTGAGGCGGTTTGAGAAGGAAGGTTCTGGATCTGGTGTGTGGATGTCAGGCAGCACCGTCTGTCTGTCTTTCTCCCAGCTTCCCTCCAGAAGCACGGTTGAGAATACCTAGTGTGTGGCTCACAAACCAAGCCCTTGGGAAACACCAAGACGCTTTACGTGGACGGGGGTCCCCACATCAGGAATGGCCAACAGTGGCTACCTCACGCGTCTCCCCACTGACTTCTCCAAAAACTCCTGGAAATACAACTTGACACTCCTGCTCTTTGGGTGCAGAGAGAAGAGCATTATCTCTGTTTATTGGGAGTATCCCCTTTTCCCCATAAAATATTTTGAAGCACGTCTGATCTTGTAGTTTATTTAAACCGAAGCGTTTGAACATAAGGGAATAAACTGCAGCAGGGAGAGCTGAAACATTGTGTCCCTGGAGGGCAGCCTGGCTGCCCTGGGAGTCTCACTGGGACAGCACCCGCTCCCACATGCCCCCTGCCTCCCGCGGGCTGCCAGCATCGTCTGTGCCAGCCCCGTGCTCCTCGCGAGAAGAGCCCTGACTTTGTTCTGGGCCTGCACGCACGGCTAGAAGAACACGTTTCCGCCTCCCTTGAGGACAGACAGGTTTGTTCACGTGAGAGGAGAGGAGCCCTGTGTGTTTAAGGCGACACTGTTAGAGGCCTCCTGTCACGTGCAGCCGAATTTGTCCTCAGTGACGCTTCTTCTCAGCACCGGGGTCCTAGGGCTAGCCCCAGCTGGGCATTCTTGAGTTACTGGGCCAAGCCACAGGATGGACTCTAACTGAGGGAAACGGCGTGGTGGCAGCTGGGAAGAGGGGGGGGTCTGACCTTTCTTATGATTTAGCTCTGTGACCTTGAGCAGATAGATAATCTCTCTGGACCTCCTTGTGGCTCCAAGCTCCAACGCTAGGGAGGTGGGTGGGCCTCCCGCACACTTCCTCCCACCCCCCTCACCCAGATGCAGTGGGAACAGAGGGCTGTGGCATCTGTTCGTCCTGTGAGGTTTGACCTTGAGGAAAGGAACCTTGGCATCACCTCATTCCCTCAGAGACGCTCTCCTTTGAGGGGTTGAAGTCGGGCGTGGAAGCCATAGAGTTCTGGAAACCAACCAAGCTGATGACCGACCCATCTTCCAACATCGTCCCAAAGACCTGCCCTTGGGTCAGAACGTGGGGGTCGGGTCAGAGTCCAGTCTGGGCTCTGAGTCTGCTAAGGAGCACAACGAGTATCCAGCCCTCAGCCTCCCTCCCATGTGTTCCGGTGTGGCGATGGCCTAGCCAATAGAGTCGCCATAGAAGATGGTGCCCATGTGGGACTGTACCAGATCGGGGCAATGCGGACCCAACCATGCGGCCACTCCTGTCCATGGAGCGTGTGCGGGTTTCTCAGGAGAGGTGTGTGGGCAGCGCCTCATGCAGGATGAACCTGTCAGAGACTGTACCCCAGCGGGACCCTGAGGAAGGACGTCGTTCTCTCTCCAGTGGAAGCCTGGATTTGCTGCTGACAGCTCTGGTGCTCTATTGGCTGCTGGGACTCGATCTTCTCACCTGTAAAGTGGGTCAGCTGTACCTAATTCACAGGGATGTGAAGCAAATCAAACACAATAACGGAAGCACTTTGTAAATATCTATACAAGTGTATTATACACTGATTTATAGCGTCTTTATGATGACCATGATTCTGACAGCAATGGTGTAGGGCTGGCACACAGTGTGTGTACTGACTGACGGGTGGTGAGGCTCCCCACCCGGTCCTGGCCTCAGACTTGTGCTGTAGCTCTCACCTGCTCAGAATGTCACCCAGAGGAGGCCAGGGGTGTTCTTGATTGCTGATTAAAGGGCTTTGCATTATCGGAGCATCACTGTCTTGCAGGCCTCCTAACATGTCCTGCCTGGGACACCACCAGTTCTCTCAACACTTCTCTGAAGGAGACACAGACTGTTCTTATGGGAGTCAATTAAGAGGCCTCGGTTCTCAAGATCAGTTTTTACTTCTTTAATTTCCTAGGATGCAAACTGAAGTCAGACCTTGGGAGCTTCTGGAAGACCCATTTCCATGTTCCTGCCTCCTGCTTTGTCTTCTAAGAATATTGGCGGCTCCATTGTCTAAGAATCTTCATTGCTGGAAGGACGGGCAGCAGCACCCTGGTCTGACAGCCATTCACCAGCACCTCCTCCCCGTTTACAGCCCATGTGCACCTCCCGCCACCTTCTGATGCTGTTTCTGAGGCACAGAGATACTTCTTTTATTCTAATCACATTTTATCAATCTTTTCCTTTGTGGTTTGTGCTGCCGCAACTTCAGAGAGATGTGTAGATGTTTTCCTTTGAAGCGTTTGCAATTCTGTTTTCACGTTTAGGCTTCAACCTGCCTAGGATTGATGTTTATGAATTATGGGCAGCTGGGGTCCAGTCTCTTTTCTTTTTTCCCATGTGGACCACGTATGAGTGGGCCTTCCTTTCACACTGACCTGCGGGACCACCACTTTCTGGGGTCTCTGTTCTGGTTCCCAGGGCTCTTTGCCCTCCCCTCAATGCCCCGGGTAGATCCTGCAGCTGAGCAGTGTGTCTCAGAGCCAGTCGGGTGGGTCCTCCCCTGTGAAAATGGTCCCGCCGTTCTTGGCCTGTGCAGCCACGAACAGGAGTGAAGTGAGGCTGCGTGTGCAGCATGAGGAAATCTCAGGAACATAAGGGCAGATGACAGCAGCAGGGGTACAAGAGTGGATGGTCTCGTTCGTTACCTCACTGTGGCATGGGAAGAGCAGGATGCCGTCAGGGAGCCACGTCAGCAAGGCTTTGGAGTGTCTGTGAGGTACGTTTTCTTACAGCTGGCTGAGGGTACTTCTGTTACCGCACAAAATCGGCATTCTCTTGCCCGATGCACATTTAAAAAGGCAATTGTTACAGCATTGGCTTTTGGGAAAAGAAACATAGCTTTATTTTGTGAGATTGATCTTCAAGGACACGGGGGCACATGCTCTCAGATCCGTCTCCCTGATCCAGGGCTTGGGGCACAATTCATGGGAAGAAGGGCAGGGCCGTCTGGAGCGTGGAGATGGCTGACTGGAGGTGAGAAGTGAGGTGACTGATTTGTGCAAGCGCAGTCAAGCTTTGTGCCTCTTCAGAGGGCGTGTGTTCACAAAATGGCGGCCTCACCATGATCTGAGGATGGAGTTTTTTGCTCCTTGACGCCAAAAAGGTCACTTACTGAGCATTTGCACAGGCCCAGTTGGTGGGTTGGTGTCCTCAACCGGCCTGAACTGGACAAGGGGTCTCGGTTCCTGAAAGGCTGCTCTAATCTTTCTGTTGGTAAGATGGGGTCAGTTGACCTGGTCCTGGAGGGCCTGTGGTTACCCATCTGTGCCTCGTCTAGTTAGGAATAGTCCATTTGAAAAAGAGGAAAGAGAAATCTCTTAGTCCTTCTTTGCCTTTCCTAACAAAGGGGGTCAGGATTCGTGTGTCCTCGTATCCCTGTCCATGCTTCTTGTCTGTCTGTTTTTAGACCTAGAGGACAGACCCTTGAAGAGCAGGCAGGTGGTCCACTGCAGGGTGGACAGAAAGCCAAGTGTCCAGAGCTCCTGTGGGACTGCAGGCTGGACCATAGTAAGAACCCACAAATAATAATAATAACGAAACAAAAGAAACAGAGACCCTAACAGTGCACGGGAACGTGTCCCTCTCCAAGGGAAGGACTCAGGGGTAACCGGAGCGCCATGCAGGTGCGTGCAGCCCGGAGGAATGCTCGGCTCGCGCACCCCTCAGATCAGCCACAGCTTTCAGTGCTGGGGCAGGTGACGGAGGGTTGTCAGGAGTGTGGACCAGCCTGCACAGAGAAGGACCTTCTCATGACTGGTGATAAAATAGGAACGTTTATGCACTGCTGAGGCCATGCCCTCCTCAACTGGCCTATGTTCACGATGTAGAAAA
Organism: Equus quagga; assembly: GCF_021613505.1. Lineage (NCBI taxonomy): Eukaryota > Metazoa > Chordata > Mammalia > Perissodactyla > Equidae > Equus > Equus quagga. Next base: position 131,723,234 of record NC_060274.1, on the reverse strand, counting down.
ATTCCCTTTCTTCAGGAGTGCTTTGGGATTCTAAGCCCTGGTGGCCCGGCTCATGCCCACCTGTTCAACCTGGCCCCTCTCTCCTGCACCCCGCTCCCCGCTCTGCCAGGCCTCCTCCTCACGTGGTACCTCTGCGCATGCCGTGCCTTGCCACAATGTCTCCCTTCTCCCCGGAGGTTCAGCTCGTGTTATTTTCACCACTCTTTCCTCTACCTCCTGCTGACCTGTCCACTCCTCGTGGGTCTGGGGCTTCAGCAGGCACCCCAGGGCCCAGTGAAGAGGGTGCACCTGGAGGGTAGCAGGCTGGGTGGGGGAGACCTGACAGCCTTGTCAGAGAGCCTGTGTGGGTGTCCAGCCATCTCCCCTGTCATGGCCCAGTGCCTGCTCCCCAGCCCGAAGACCTGAGGCCAGCCCCTCCCACACGTGGGAGGTCCAGAGTCTTTCCTCTCCGTGGACCAGTTCGCAGTGGCTTTAGTGGGGTAGCTGTGGTCATGGCACGGGATCAAAAGAATCCCTAATGCAGGCGTGTGATCTTCAGCTGTGTGGAAAGACTGTAGCTGCCCGTTGCTCCTCTCACCCCTCCCTCCTTGTCAACAAATTAACGTCTCAGGCATTAAATCTCAGTCCGTGGATGATCTGCACCAAAGCAGAGATTTCTTTTCAAACTATGTGTTCAAAACAAAGAGTACTTGTTAGCATGTAGTGGAGCATTTGGGAGAGAAGCCAAAAGGTATGTTAATACGCATTCATTCATTTTCTCCAGCACCGCACTCACGGGCAGCCCCAGGTCTTTCATAATTTTTGATATTCCTGCTTTGCCCTCGCTGGCCCTCCCCCAGAGGGTTTCAGTGTCAGTGGCCAGGGGAGGTGGGTACTGAAGGAACCGAACCTTCGCTGTCCAGGGGTCGCTGCGTTGTAGGGAGGGAGAGGGAGACAGGAGCAAGGAACAGTGTGCGGGAGCTGAACAGCACCCAGCCCCTCAGGACGATTAATTCATTAATGCTCCAGCCTCCACGGCATTGTTTTCTTGTGATTACACACACCTCGTGTGCTTGCTTTTGAAGACATTAATTGCATGATTAGTTTTATGATTTCTTCTGATTACCAATTACCTTACCTTTTTTTCGTATTTCATACATACCATTAGAGTTTACAGCTCAGCTTTTTTAATTTCTCACCTAGCAGGGGTTCTCACACATCTGAAGGCTACATTATCCACTCAATAAACAGAGAGAGTTTAATTTTCTGTGTAAAGTATTGGTGTGGACTTGGGAAGATGATGTTTCAGATATTATGCTATCAAGAGTGACATTTAATTTTACAGGGGGAAAAAATCTTGTTTTTCACTGTCATAATGATGTTCACAGAGCGTGATTTCAGAGGAGTGTGGAGACCCAGTGCGATGATCCTGTGTCTGCTGGCTGGGATGGAGTTGTCACATCCCCTTCACTGGAAAAGAGATTGCCACCACTCTGCTCTTTCTTCCTATTTGCTAATATATTTAATTTCCTTATTCCCTTCCTCTTCCCAAAGAGGAATTTGAAACCGTTTGGTGCGCGTCAGATTCCCACGCAGTTATATGCATGCCTGTTGGTGGTGCACGCCCACTGCGTCTGGAGATAGGAGGGTGGTTCTGCCCAGCAACAGAAAAACAGACGCAGACCTTACAGGGTCCTAGTGAACGTGTTCTTATGAGGTCAGAGGAGAAAGTAAAACGGCCAGTCTCCTGCAACTGCTCACAAAATGGCATCCAAGCCCTTGTTTGGACCATCCGCGCTCCAAAATCTCCTCCCTTCCCCCAGGAGAAACAAGAGCAAATAGATCTGTAATCAACAGCCAGGCAGATGGACGAGATGCCTAATTGGGTTGCACGGGAAATGACTCCGTAACTGGGAATGTGTGGGAGGAGGGACATTTTAATTGTGTGATTTAGCAGCATCGATTCACAGCTCCATGCACAAAGGGGCGGGTGAATAATGCCATTTGTAATATTGTGTATGGGTTGGAGACCTTCACGTTGATTTAAAATGTATGTGTGGTTCCCGTGCTCTGACAGCCAGGCCGCCTAGAAGGGGAAACCCCGGGAGGTCTGAGAGACTTTTAATTGAATGTGGCTATAGAAAGAGAAAGTTCCAATTCTGATGTTGATCCTTCAAGTGTTAGCTCCACAAAGCCTTGCATTATGGTGGAGAGAAAGGGAGAGGGGAGAGAAAGGACAGGAACTGCCCACCGGTGCCATGTGCCCTCCCACAGGCACCCTGCGGGCAGCAAGCCAGCGAAGAAAAGTGCAAAATTGAAGGTGTCCCTGTGATAACCAGGGAGAACAGCCCAGCATCCTAAAAGCTGCAATTTTTTCATAGATTGCAGGAAACATAGTAGGGTTTCTTGAGTAATCTTTATTTCCTTGCGGCTCCCCTTTAAACCACTCTTTCTCTCTTGTTAAAGTCTGCTTCATCTACTGTCCCACAGTCTCCCGAATAATGCACAAGTCGGGGCTCTGTTGGTCCCGAGCACAGAGGTCTGGGGCTGGGCCTGGGGCAGGGGGCTGAGTTCTCCGCCTCAGAGTAAGTCCCTCCCTCGCAGCCTGGGGTCCTTACCTGCCCTGCCCCGATGGATCTGGGTGTATTTTTAAGGCTGATTCAGGGTTTCTTTAGGGGAACTTTTAAAAGCCATCATGTTGAGTCAGAGGGGAGGGAGGAGGGGCAGGACCCTTCACTCCAGTTTCATTTAAAACCCAAATACAATATTGTAAATTTTTAAAAACCTATCAAGAAAGAGATGACGGTCCTGTCATGTGGCCTCTTCGCTGTCCCCTGTGGGGACATTGTCCTCTGGTTGGCACCTGTATCTGGTCACCTCGCTCAGCCAGTCTCAGAGAGCATGTGAAGACTGGATATGGCGAAGACACTTTGGGACCCTGTAGTCTGCTTCAGGAAGCATCTAGATGAACTGAAAAGTCCCTGTCCTGCCATCCTGGCCCGCGTTCTTGGTGTCCGTGACGACAGACAGGCTGTCACTAGAACCTCCACAGCTCGGAGCCGGCCCTCATCTGACTGTGCCGTGCCGAGCAGGGCCTGGGGCCACACCGAGGGCAGGGGCAGGGAGAGAAGCAGGGCCCTGGGGGCAAGCAGCAGCACCCCTCGCTGACCCTCAGAAGGGGACAGGGCTCAGGGCAACAGCAGCTCCCCTGGGAACCTGGGCCCAGCCTGGCCACGGGCCCTCCGCTAACATTCTAGCTGGGCTCATAGCCACAGTGCCCCCCACCCCAGGGAACTGAGCAGGGAACTGCTGGCCTTGCCGTAGGGCATTCCCCAAGACAGGCCCCACCCCTGCCCTCATCATGAAAAGGAACCAGTTCTGGTTGCAGGGAGGGGTCTGACATCAGGGCCCCTTCCAGGGCCACATGCCTGCCCCCTCGGCCTTTCCACAGGGCCTGAGGCTCCTTTGCTGAGCCCGGGGCATCGGCTTGTTGGACCAGGCCTCCAGGATGGGGGTGAGGAGCAGCTGGACAGCAGCTTCAGCCTTTGGTCATGGCATTTGTCTAGAACAGAGTGTCGCTGCTTCGACTGGAGCGCCCTCACACTCAGGCACCGCCCTCTGAAGACTTGGAGACTTGGTGCCAGCCATCCATACCCCAGGCCTTCTCCCTTCCCTGCCGCCCTGCCCCACGTCAGGAAGTATTTCACAAACACCCACTGTTATCTAACTAAAGTGAGTCCGTGACAAGGAAGTTGCACGTCTGTGCCCAGAGTAGATCCCAGTGCAGTTAGACACGCTCACACTCGCACACATGAACACACACTCGTTCCACTCACAGTCACACGCAAATTAAACAATTAAAGAACAATCAGGTACTAAGCTGTCTTGTGCTCACTGTGAGGTACTGGCTTTCAGAGAAGGGTGGATTCAGAAAGGGTCAGAGGCAACCTCGTGAAGACATTAACATTTTAGGAGCTCCTTGAAAGACGAGAGGGATTTGAGTAGACAGAATGGAGGAGGAGGTCTATTCCAGGAGAAAGATCGGTTCATTCGCTTGGCAAGGATCTACTGAGCTGCTCATGTGTTCAGAGTTAGATATGGGGTAGAAGGTGTGCAGCATCCAGCCTCTGTGTCAGAAGCTCCCAGTCTAATGAGGGCCGGGGACAGACGCATTCCCACGGCCCTGCAGTTCTGGGCAACACGAGCTTAGAGCTGTGGACTGCGGGTAGAAGGACGGACTGGACGAGAGAGGCCACGGCTTCACAGGGGAGCTCTCTGTGCTGGGTCTGGAGCTTGGTCGGATTTGCTGACTAGGCCAGGCACAGGACACGTGGAAAGAATGAGAGAGGCATAGACCCGGATGTGATCAGGGACTGTGGGTATGATTGACGTGTCTGACATGGAATGCATATAGGGGGCAGCGTTGACTACCTCCCCTAGAGCTGGTACGCTGGCACCCTCTGGTTAGCCGTCTCATGTGGCTCTGCATTGCAATGGCCTCGGCTGTCTTCTCCATTAGACTCTATATCCCCCAAGGGCACAAATTATGTTTTAGCCATCCTTAAACCCCAGTAGTACATCCTTAAACCTAGCCCATAGTATACCACAAGTAAAAGTTCATCTGTTTGGATGGATGGAGGATGAAGACGTGGGGGATGGGGGAATGGATGGAGGAGGATTGGTAGGGGGATGGAGGAATGGGTGGATGGATGGATAGATGGCTGGGTAGGTGGATGGACAATGGTTGGAGGGATGGATGGGTGGATGAGTGGGTGGGTAGGCGAGTAGATGGCTAGATAGATAGATGGGTGGTTGGGTGGGTGACTGGACAGGTGAGGGAATAATCACACAAAGAAACGTAGCTATAGTGACACTATTGGAAAGTCTCTGGGGAGATAAAAATGGTTCAGGCCAGTACTCTGTGTCCTGAACATGGGCCACAGGCAGCCTTTGACATTTCCAGGGTCAGGACGTGCATATTTTTGTTAAAACACCTGTTTTGCTGAATACTTATGTGAAAAACTTAAAAACTGCAGAGCAATAAAATTAAAGTCACTAATGATTCTGCCGCCTAGATTTACTCACTTGTTGGTATTTCTTTTAGAGTGTCTGTGAACACACTATTTATAGAATTTTATCTTGCTTTTTACTCAGCATGTTTGGCCTTAGCAAATAGTCTTTAAAATATTATTCTGAGTGATACACAGCTCTTTATATGGTTATGCCAGAATGTGTTTAACCCATCTGCTATTGTTGAACATTTAGGTTGTTTCTAGAATTTCAATTTTATAAATCTTGCTGCAATTAATATCCTTATACGTAAATTTGATTTATGTGCCTTATTATTTCTGTAGGATACATTCCTAGAAATCTAACTATTGTGTCAAAGGTGCAGACTCTTCTAACTCTATTGACTCTTTTTTTTAAGTTGTTTACTATGCTTGGATATACATTTCTTTTTTTGTTTTTGTTTCTGTTTTGGTTTTGGTTTGTGGGGAAAGATTTGCCCTGAGCTAACATCTGTTGCCAGTCTTCCTATTTTTTCTCCCCAAAGCCCCGTGCATGGTTGTATATTCTAGTTGTAAGTCCTTCTCGTTCTTCTGTGTGAGCCACCGCCACAGGGTGGCTGCTGACAGTGGGTGCCATGGTTCCACGACCTGGAAGTGACCTGGGCTGCTGAAGCGGAGCACACCGAACTTTAACTCTAGGCCTTCAGGGCTGGCTCCACTGAGTCTTATTATCCAGTTGAACCAACGTCTGCACCAGACTCTGGGACCACCTGCAGAGTGGGCATCCGTCATGCCTCTCAGCTGCAATGAGGATTATCACTTAGTTGAAGTTTTTGCCCTTCTTGAAGGTGAATTCTGGCATCTTTTCATTGCTTTAATTTGTAGTTTTGATTTCCTGTGAAGCTTGATCATTTCCAGTCCCCCTTCTGGGAGGAAGCTGCCCATGGATTTGCCGTCTCTCTCCTCCTGGGGCTGCTGTTCATCCAGGCCGACCTGCCTCTCAGTTTGTCTGCCATCCTCTTTGAAGTTCAGGATATTAAGCTTTGGTGTTTTCAAACATGTTTGTCATTTTCTTTCAGATTTCACCAGTTGTTGTCATGTTTAGAAAGTCCTTGATCATCCTGTGATCAGTTAAATAGTAATTTTTTCTTTTAGTTTTTCTATGGTTCATATCGTTTTGCTTCGTCTTTTAATTCATCTGGATCATTTTTGGTTGTTATGTACTGTGAAGTGAGGGATAAATGTGGATTTTTTCCCCCAAATATACCATCATTGGTTGAATGACCCATCATTTTCCCATTGATTTGCAATCTTTCCTCCAGGTAAATCATTCATTTTGCCTAAAGCAAGGCTCCACAGTGGAGAGATCTGCGCTGGATCCTTTTGTAAATCCTTTGACTTTCATGCCAGTGTTTTCCCAGATTTGCACGTCTTCCTTATGTACTTATTTACTGTTGTTTCTACTGATTATTCTGGTTTCTTCCCCCCAAACCCCTGTAATTCTCAGGACGAGTCTCACCCCCTTGGCATGCGTCCTTACTGTCTCCTCTTTCATTCCTTTTGTGCTTTGACTCATTGCTCTGGAAGAGCTTGGCAGGTCAGCTTCTGAATCGCATTCAGCTCAGCTCTGCTGTCCTTACTGTGGATTTTAACTCGGCTGTTGTAGTTTCAATTTCCTTGCTGTTATTTTTCCTCTCTCCTGATTCCTGTTCTTTGCCTTCATGACTGTATCACTATGTTGTTTTATTTCACCCTGCTTCTTATCACTGTGTGCTGTGTTTCTGCTCCCATGTTATGGGGACTGTGCATTCTCACATCTTCTTCAGAGTGGCCCGCAGGGCTGTCTTCTGGCCACCATAGTAAGTCCTCATCAGAGGTCAGCGTGTCGGCAGAGGCTCTAGATGCTGACGCCTCCCCCTTGTTCTAGAGCATTCTTTCAGATATCCCCCGTTGCTGGTTCTTATCTTTGCTCTTGACTCATTTTCAAACGAAGATAAATCCATTTAGCCTCTTTTTCTGACCAAGGACAAGCAGCATGCTTGTCCACTGGCTCGGTTCATGGTGCATGTGTTTGCTAGTTACTTTCCTTTCCCAGATACACAGCTCGGGAGCGAGGCGGGGTGGCTTATGTTCATCGCTCCTGGGAAGAGTCCAAGTTTCTGACGTCTGTGTTAATCAGTTTTATTGACGTATAATTCACCTATGATAAGTTTTGACCAGTGTACACAGCTTGTACCCTCCCTGATCAGGAGCTATAAGGTTTCCATTGTCCCAGAAGCTCCCTCCTCCATTTCCACCCTCAGGCCCCTTGCCCCTCCCCCAGGCCTCTGGGAACCAGTGATTTGCTTTCTCTCACTTTAAACCTCCCTTTCTTGAACTTCATATAAATGGAAAACTGCAGGATGCAGTCTTCTGTTCCTTTTGCTTTCCGTGTGGCGTGTGCTCTGACGGGCAGCGTTGCTGTCTGTGCCATGTGCTCCTCTTTACTGTTGCGCAGAATTCTGTTTTGTAGAAGTGCTGCAATTTGCCTCGCATTGCTTAACATTGTGTAGTTTTCTTGGTCACACGTGAAATCTCCTCCTACCCCACTCTGGGCTTGTCTGGCAGTCTGAACTGCAGAATGCCTGAAAACCCGGGCACCTGAGCATACCTCTTGCGAATGCGTCCCTCTCTGTCTTCATGCTGTGCATCTGCACTGGCACAGCAGCCTCCCAGGCACAGTTTGATGGTCCGGCCCCCATACTCTCTTCTCTGCTTTGTTCAGGAAGCTGCAGCTTCTGAATAGTTAGGAAGAACGGGGTTAGGGGGAACAGAGCTCCGGGCAGCTCAGAGGCAGCAGCAGTCTCGTGGGCACCTGCTGCCCACTTTTCTGAGTGCCAAGCTCCGAAGTCTGAGCCAGGACGAGAGGGTGGGGTGAGATGGAGAAGTCCACTGGCCTTCCTCTCTGTTGGGAGGAGGGCAGATGGACCCCCTCCCTGGCTGACACTCGGAGGCCTCATGTGCTCCCCCACCTTCCTTGCCCCAGGGAGAAGTGTCTCCCATATCCCAGTGGCAGGCAGTCTGTAGGCGTAGTTCTCATTGGGCACCGGCCAGAAGGCAAACGAAGAAATGAGAAATATAGTTATGCACACAAACACATATGTATTTAATATAAAATTCTTCTCTTTTGCACTAGCAGAAGGAATTGCCTTTACACCTCGGTGCGGTGTGCCTTATGTACGAAACAAGCCCCGCTTGTATCTCAAGTGGCTCTTTCCTCCCAAGATGGGTCTTCTTGGTCAACGCAGATCTCACCTGCCTACAGGCCCAGGTCAAGTTTTATCTAAGCTGGATCCCCGCAGCCCAGTTATCCCCCCTTCTTGGAAATGTGTCACTCAGTGTGTCTTGATCTTCTGCCACTTGTCTCGGTCTTGTGCCTCCCACGCCTCCCTAACTTCCTGTGTGAAGCGGTGAGCCTGTGCCCCTTGTAACCAGCGTGGCGCCTGGGTCGCTGATTCACTGGTCAGTCAAGTAGTGGACGGAGAGTGCTCCCAGAGAGTGGGCTGATGATAGAGCGAGGATAGCAGAAAGGTTTAGAGGACATTGGCGGGAAGAGGTATCCTCCAGCTCCTCCTTTTGGTTCCAGGAGGAGAAAGAGTTTGAGGCTGCAGTATTGGTTCCATTTTCTAAAGTACGAGGCAATCCTCAGGCACGGTTAAAACAGGGAATTATAAAGTCATTTCTGCCCTGGCTCGACTCATATAAACTCATGCTGTTTTCACAGAGGTGAGTGACTTGTTAGTCCTAAAATTTCCATGTAAGAAAGAGTTTTGACCAGAAGAAATACAAAATATTGATTTACATCTGGAAGGAAATCCAAGTATATTAGATGGTTAAATACACCGCGTCCGGTCAGTTTCAACACTGTACCCAAATTACTAAAAGCCGTGCGCAGCGTCCCTCTGGTTATGTTCAATTACGTTTACGGTCATAACATAATGTCCCTCGTGCCCTGGGTAGATATCGCTCTTTTAGTTCCTCCTAAAGTATCTGGTGGTCGTGGAACACTTTTCGACTGGTTGTCCATTTCTCCCATGAGGGAAATTGCTCTGATAACTTTCCCAAGGCCACTGCTGGAATGCATCATCGATCCCGTCATTCTCTGTTGTTGCTTTGCTACTAGAAGGAAGAGCTGCTCCCTATACAACAATATTTTGGGCCAAGCTTTCCAAGTACACAAGATCTCCATACAGCCTTTAAATCAGCCCCAGATTCCTACACGAAACATATGTTTTTGAAAACCGCGACAGATTGAGCATTTCTGTCCTTCTCACTGCCCCCACTCCATTCATCTCCTTCATGTTCTTTGATTTCTTTATTCCTTTTTTAATGGTAATTTTTGTGGTATCTAGAAACAAGTGCAGTAAATCTCTGAGTTTTAGGAGGGCTTGAGTACATTCATCAGTCAGGCAAATGCAGATAAAACTTGGAAATTGTGAGTGTTATCTACCAACTCCGCTGAACCACTGAACTTTCTTGCCTTCCACCTGCTCCTCAGATTCATATTTAAAATAAAACAAGAGTATCCTTCTCCGGTTTACAAAGATGCAGCCATCCTTAACAGCCAAAGTGGATTAGAGCTGCCGCACCAGCAGGGCCCACTTAGCAAAGTGTGGAACAGTCACCCACACAGTGATTTGCAAAATGCGGTCGCCTCTGATCAATCTGAAATAATCCTCCTGTTTATAAAACAGAACATAAGATGCAGCACCGAGCCCGACGCCAATTACGCTGGTAACACGGTTAAAGTGGAGCCCGGGCCCCCACACGGGGGGCCAGCCGAGCATCGGCTTGCGGGCTCTGCTGTTCCCTTTCAGATCCTCCGTGCTTTCAGGGTGCAACTGAAGGGGAATTAATCACATGGTCATGGGAGCGGTTTCCATCTTCGGAATTAACGGAGGCACCAGACGCTGTGAGCACCGCAGAGCACCATTAATAATCCCAGCGGGCTCTGGGCTGTAGCCATCCGACAATTCTCATGCAAATGCAAGCGGGAGCCAGGGAGAACTTTTTCTCCCATTTTGTCAACAAGCACAGCCTCTGGAGGTGGATAGCTGTCCTCCGCCCGTGGAGGAACTCTGATGAAGCAACCTGTGAGCACCAGCGTGTTTCAGGTTTCAGGTCCAGGTCTGCGAACAGCTCGCCTCAACAAGCCTCAGTCCTGCCTCCTAGGAGCTGTTGTGGGGTTCCAACATGGTCGCAGCTGTAAAGAGACTTGGATTGTGTCAACATCAGGTGGCAACACCTGGCAACCTCAGGCAACTCCCCGAGCCCCAGCGTCCAAGCCGGATACTTTCCTGGGTCTCCGTTTTCAGCCCCAAAGCAGCGAAGAACTCAATACGGACATTTGTGCAGATGATCTATGAGGGTTTAATCTCTTCCTACAACTACCAGGTGAAGGCTGCTCTGAACACGCCCTGTAGATCCCCCCAGCTCTTTTCATCATCGCTCTCCCTTCTTCACTCCACACAGTGCTATAGGGGAAGGGTGGGGAGAGCACTTGAGTTTCTCCCCACATCCCAGGTGTAGCTCCAAATGTCCTAGCCTCTTCCAGCTCTTGTCTTGAAATATCAACCTGCGTCAGTTAAGATGCTCTCAGAAGAAATAAAAGAAACCCCAAGAGAGGGCTGACCCCACAGGGTGTTTGTTGCTGCATGTCACGAGAAGCCGGGAGGTAGAATGACCATCAAGTTGGGTAATTCTGGGGCTAATCCAGCTGTCCTTACTGTGGTGGCTTTTGTCCCCACGCTGGTCCCCTTGTGGTCGTCAAATGATACAGCAATTCCAGGCATCTCCTCTTCCCACAGCTGGGCTCACGGCAAAAAGGAAGAGTCTTTCCTCATGTTTTTCTCCTTTTCTCTTCAAGTTTATTTTGCAAACTCCAAACTTTCAAACAATTTAAAAGAATAGTAATATAAACACCCATTACTCTTCATCTAGACTCACCAACTGTTAGCTTTCTACTCCACATTTTCAAACTCTATCATTTATCCATCTGGATCAACCTTTTTATTTTTTTTTAGGAAGATTAGCCCTGAGCTAACTGCTGCCAATCCTCCTGTTTTTGCTGAGGAAGACTGGCCCTGAGCTAACGTTGTGCCCATCTTCCTCTACATTATATGTGGGACGCCTACCACAGCATGGTGTGCCAAGAGGTGCCATGTCCGCACCCGGGACCCAAACCGGCGAACCCCAGGCTGCCAAAGCGGAACGTGCGAACTTAACTGCTGCGCCACCAGGCCAGCTCCCTGGATGAACCTTTTGAAGGCGTTCCAGACATTGTGGGAGTCCACCGTGGAGAGCTTAGACGTGCATCTTCTAAGAACAAAGGTGTCCTCTGCGTCACCACAGATTAGGTTCAAATGAAAGATTGCAGCAAGAATGCTACACACGTGGAGTCTGTCGTGTGCTTCCCCTTCCATCTCATCAGAAGGTGGATGGTGTCAGTTCTTCCCAGTTTGGGAGATGCTGAGTTGACCACTTGGTAGAGGTGGTGTCTACCCCATTACTCCATTACAAAGGTAACTTCTTTCCTTGTTAATTAATCAATAATTTCTGGGGTACTTTGAGACTGTGAAATGATGCTGGTCCCCAATTGCCTTTCGCCATGTGCCTCCTTAAGAGCTGAGAGGACAGAATGCAAGAGCAAGCTGAGGAGGGAAGTCGAGTGGCCAGGCAGCCCTCTATCTCCAAGGACAAGACCATGAATTGCAGTGGCACCAACCCACCCAGGCCCCTGAGATTCTCAGCAGGGCTCCACAGCAGATGTGCAGGCACAGAGAAGCCAGCGCCTAGTTTCATCAGAGGTTGAATCTTGCCATGGGACCAAAAGGCAAGAAGGCAGAATATCCAGGGCACTGGCAAGAGAGGATGGTAGGAGGACAGGGATGAAAGTCAGTAGGGCACTGCTGATGGGGAAGAGAGGACTCTGAGGCCAGGGTTCTGAGGTCGTGAAGACACGAGGATTTTGGAAGAAGCAAGGGATGGTGCTGAGAGAGTGCAGAGTGTATCCTGAGAGAAGTGGAGTTGTCGTTTCTGAGGTAGAGTGGCCCAGGTCGGGTCAGGGGCTGAGCGATGTCTGGGAGAGGATGAGGCTCTGTGGAGAAGAGGAGAGAGTCATGCTACGAAAGGCCGATGTCTGGATGGGATCGCGTTTGCCCAAAGCCAATGCATTTATCCCCAGATCAGTGTTCATGGGCCGCGTGGAGGAGGAAGACCAGAGTGGCTTTTTCCTGAAGGTTGTGCTCCTCCAATCACGTTGGAGCCTGGGCTCCTGGATCAGCTCCTTGAGCAGAGGGAGTAGCTCCTGCTTCCTTGTTTTCCTGTAGAGACATTGCCGAGTACAGAGGTGTGGTACTTCCTACACTTTTGGGTGAGTCTTCTGTGAACATCACTTACCACCAGACTTTCCTTGTTAGTCTTGCTAGAGCCTCGAAGCAATAGAGGTTCCCTGCCATGCACCATAACCTACCTTGAGGGACACCCTGTGGAGCAAGAGTCACACAGGCGGCTTTCAGCTCGCCTGGTCACACATGTGGGTCTGCACATGCACACGTGGGCAGGTACGTAGCCTTAGGGCAGAAGAAGAGCCCTGAGACAATGATCTGTTTGATGTGGAAAGTTCTGGTGGTCATTTTTAAAGATTTGTACTCACCGTCAGCTTCGTGAAGCACCCATCAAGTCTCGTCTTCCCTTTTTGTGGCAGAAAATTCAGTGTTCAGATAGCACCTGCCTGCACAATTGCTTTGGGAGTGGAGTCCTTGAATGTTTGTTTTGACTTTAAATAACTTCTCTTTGTAGAAGACAGTTTATTATGGGCTCTTTAAAATAAATTTCTAAGGAAACAAATTTAGTTGTCCTTATTAAAAATGTATTACATATTTCAAAATTACAGTGGGGCTCAGGAGCATGCTGTGCCCGGCTGCATCTTATGCTAGCCTCAGCAAACGCAACATGAAAGGAAGCATGAGATGCATTTGAAATTAAAATTGCGTTTAGTTTTAAGACGGGGATGTAATCAATTTCCCTTAGAAAATTATAAAAACTGGGGTGCATGAAGAGATGTAGTTTGAAGAAACAGCGACACCATCCTTTTACTGAATCATGGCTCCAAAGGACTCATGCTTGGTGATAATTTTTATAGAAGGATCACAAATAAAACTGAATGGCAGCAATAAATTCTCCACTGCTGGCCCTTTCGGCTGAAATGGGCACATTCCGGAGTCGGTGGCCCAGACAGGCCCCTATAATTTGTCAGCTGTTCTGCAGGAAGTTGGTCCCTTGCCATAGATTTAAGTTTGCCTGGTTTTGTTTAACTTCTCATAAACAGATACTTGATTTAATTATTCATTTCTGCAATAGCCAGAACCTCCATCAAGATCTCTTTATGAGCTATTCTGACTTCTCTAAACACTTCCTTTTGCTCTCTCCTCTTGGTGCTGACATCACAGATGGCCACAGTGGCCAGGGGACCCAGATCTTGTGGACATGGGGGTTCCTCTTCTGTCCAATCTCTTGCTTCATGCACCAGCTCTTTCATCTACTCAACCTCTGATTTGAGCTCCTCACTAATGCACAGATCAGCATCGTCTCCAAAGAAAGACACAGCCTAAGGAAAGAGAAGAATCGGCAGTATCCAGACGGGTCCGGAAAGGAAGGCTGTGCCTATCGAGGAATTTTTTAAGAAGCCTCAGCTGCCTGAGGTAACGCCACCGGTCCAGGAGGCTCGTGTCGTGCGTGTGCATTTGCTATCCTAGCGCTCGACACCAGGTGTCGCGCTCACCCATGGTGCCCTGCGTCTCCCAGGGTACTGGGAGCTGCTCTGGCCAGGACTCACCTGTCTCATCTGCCACTGTCTCCCTGGTGGCTGACACAAGGTGTCCCACATGATGGGAGCGTCATCAAGTGTTACTGGGAGAAAGGATGGAGGAAGGATGAATGTGCTGAGAGGATCTTTATTAACTCTGTGTTACGGATGGAAAAAGAAAGGTACAAATGAGTATCTGACTTGTCCAGATGCACACATTGACCCTGACGCCAGGAGGGACTGGCAGACCCCCGTGTCTCCATCCCGTCTTCTCTCTGTCCTGATTATTGATTATGCATCACCTGTCAGGTACGCTCTGTGCGTCACTCACCCTGTAGACTGGAGGGCTGGAAACCAGCTAAAATACTGCAAATGAGGCAGCTCTCCCCGCCCCTCATTTCAGTGTCTCTAAAGTTAAGTGGTCTCAGGTCCTCTCTGGTTCAGACATGCTGTGTGACCTTCCGTGCAGCACACATATTGCACGTGTGACGACACACACAGCTAACCCTTAGCCAGGCACGAGGCTGAGTACTCGAGGAGCATCATCTCCTTCAAGTCCTCCAGCGGGGCTGTGGAACCACACCCGCTTTCAGAGATGGAGGCTGAGGGGCCAGTCAGAGACCCCCCAAAAAAGGAAGAAGAGGAGATGACCCAGAGGGAAACCATACCCCTCCCCATCCTTCCATCTCTACTCCCTACTGGGAAAAGGAAAGGGAAGTGTCTTTGGGGCCTAAGCTTGACTGGTGCAGTGGGGAGAGAAGGAAATATTCATGGAATTGAATATAAGATCGATGCTCCATACTAGGCTGGATGGAGTGTTTAATAACTGAAAGTGACTGGAAAATATGAGATAGGTGCAAAGTGTTGTTATTAAGAAAGGCGATGCTTGCTCAGGTCACTCAGAATGGGACTGCTTCTGTGATCTTCGCTCCAGGGGACTCTCTTTCTCAGAACCAGACAAGGTCTGAAGTTCTTTGGCTGGATGACATCCCTGCAAGTCTAGGTGCATCTCTTTCATCAGCTCTGCGTAAGGCTGGAAGGCCATCGGTCCATGAGTCTCCTCTGTGGAGAGCCCCTCTCTCTCTGTCCCCTTGTCACCATGCGCCCCATGCACGGCCCTGTCTTGCGGGGACCTACTCTGGACGGTGGCTGCACACCAGGAAGCAGCAGGACATTCATTGTCTGAATCTATGAGAGATGGTAGATGATTAGGTGCTAAGTTTTCTTTTCACCCAGAGAATCAGGCTGGTCGCACCTCTCGTCTGAATTTAGGGAAAATTAATCTAAGGAAGGAGGAAAGTCAGGACTTATTAATGCGCATAGTGGTGGGCATCTTAGCTACAAGTAATTGCTTGATTGACTTTATTTTTCTCGTGGTTTCTTTTCACTCTTCTCTTTTGAATAATACATGCAGAGGGGCTTTATATGGTCCTAAGACTCACCCTGAAATGGGAGCAGTGAGGAGAAGAAATGAGGTGGGTGGGAAAACACAGGCCCAAGCGGCACAGACCCAGGGTCTGGACTCTCCCTCGCCTCTGGAACAACCGTCCACCCAGATGACCTTTGGGTCCCTCCCAGAGCTTCACACCAGTGCCTCCTGCCCCTGGGGTTGTGGACATTGATGCTGAGTGGGCTCCCCAGCCTCCTTGAATTTGGGAGGCTTCTCCCCTCCTGAGCCTGCCCCCACTCACTAGGCCTCCGCTCTCTACCCTTCCAGAAAAGGCCATGTGGAATAGTCAGGGTTTAATGCCCTTTAAGGTTTTGTTTAAGAAAAATAAAGAGCTTAGTAAAACTCTATAAAGAGTCCTTGATTGTAAATTTTTTCAAAGTTTTTGTGTGTTTGGTGCAGACTCGCAGTGTACTCAGTCTGTGTACGGCGACGGGCACTGTCACTGGAGGAGAGTGTGCACTGGCTTCCGAGGAGGGGGTGCCTCGTGGAGCTGTCGCAGGGCAGGCTGTAGAAGCAGGAGCTCGCTTCCCCATTCTGTCCTTCCTCTCAGGGTCCTGATGCCGCCTCACTCCCCTCCAATGAGGGTGGGACAGGGAGACACTGGCCCCTTGGTGACAGAGAAGAGGGGTCAGAGTCTCTAGAAAGTGGGTGGACAGCTGGGGCTGGGCTCTGAGCTCACCTAGCTCCATTCGTGGCTGAGACTCCCTGGCACAGGACGGACTCCCAGGACAGAGCCTCTCAGCTGGGGGGCCAGGACCAGAGCCACTGACGGCACGTGCAAAGTCAAGTGTGAGCTGGAACAAGCCCGGCCTAAGAAAGAACAGGGACCCTCACAAACAGCTGAGACTGTGGCTTGTAGGAGGTGATCAGACCTGTATGATTCTGTATGTCAGCGGCCGAGTGCCCCCCACGTAGGGAGACACACACAGAGTGATGTGCTGGCAAGTAGCTCTCTGAAGCAAGAGTCCTGACTGGCAGTGTCTGCACATTCCCGTGGTGTAAATGTTGCCCTCACGAACAGTTGTGAGCTGTCAGCATTTTCTCAGCTAGCTTGAAAGGCATCAGTATCTCACAATAGCCTGCAGGGGAGGGCAAGTGGGCCAAGCCCACACAATAGGACAGCAGTCTTAGCCTGTAGGTGTCACTACGCTGCCAGACCGTGATCAGCATGGCTGGCCTTTGGGTACGTTGCCAGCCACTTCACATGGACTATTCCGCTGTGTTCTCACAGCAGACCTACGGATTGTTATTCTTATTATTCTGCGTTTCAGAAAAGAGGAAGCTGAAGCACAAGGAGGTTGAATAATGACTGACATTACATGCGGCTGGATAAGTGGTAGCAATAGAAGTGGATTGCAAGAATCCCCCCACAAAAGCAGCCAGGTGAGAGCTCTGGTAGAGGTGTCCAGCTGCCAGAGGGTTGGACTTGGAGCAGTCCCCCAGGCTGGTCCATGTCCTCACAGAACCTTCAGAATGTTGGACGTGGAGCAGTCCCCCAGGATGGTCCGT
>NC_060274.1:131596879-131706432 GCF_021613505.1 Equus quagga | reverse complement strand
TCCCTCTACCCATCTCGCTGCACCTTGGGCATCGCCTGGCATTTCTGGCTCTCCCCTGGCACCCGGGGTCTTGAGTCCACCACGCTGCCTGCACTTCCCCTACCTGCAGAGCTGGGTGTGCTCAGGACGTCAGCTGGCATGGGGAGTTTGTGGGTTGGGGACCCAGGAATACACTACCTGGAGTCTCAGTACCTGGCAACTGAGTGCATTTGCTTCAGGAGTTTTACAGCTGGGGAAACTGAGGTGCAGGACTCCGGAGCAGCTCCTCTAGGGTGCTGGAGTGTGGGAGGTCTGCATGTCCACCTACTTGGTGTGGCAAACTAGCCCTCCACGGGGCTGCTCGAGGACGCCTCCCTCTGCTCACCCGCATCCACCACCCCAATGCTCAGGGCAGTTTCTCTAGTCTAACCTTTTGCAAAATTCAAAATCAAAAAGGGCAGCTCAGAGAAGGCCCTGATCCCCTGAAAATGACTGTGAGACAGCAGTGATCCCAAAACCAAAGCAGCGTTGTCTGGTGAGTGCAGGGCCGGCCAGCTCCTGGGTCCCGGGTTCCAGAATGTCAGGGGTGAGCCCTTGGGACTGTCCTCAAGCCGTGGCACCTGGTGCCTGGCACAGAGCCCTCGCAGCCAACAGATGAGACTCCTGAACATGCCAGCCCGCTCCCTGGGGCGCAGCGCGTTCCATAGCTGCCCGAGTCGTGGATGTGTAACCTCCTCGGGGGAGGGATGTGGAGTGAATGCTCGACACTGTGCCTGCTGGTGGGTTGCAGGCCCTCTGCCTCCGTACAGGTCTGAGCCCCTCCCTCGGGCACTGTGGAAAGTGCCAGGGACCTTCCGGCCCCACAGTGCCACCAGATGGCCCTGAGCCCGAGTGCATGTTGCATCCTCTCTCTCCTCCTCCGTCCACGACTGGGACCCCAGCTCTCAAGACTCCTGAACAAACAGCACGAGATGACATGAACACACACCGAGGCAGAACACGAAAACCCAAATGCCACACTTCTATATTTTAGGTATTCATAAGGGTTTTTTAGGTTTTATTAAGTATTTTAGATAAATATTAGCTCTGGTTTTTTTGTACAACATAGGTTCTCAATAGAAGTTTTGATGAATGGGTGGATGGATGGGTGGATGGGAAGGTGGATGGGTAGACAGGTGGATGGATGGATGATGAATGGGTAATAGATGGATGGATGAGTGGACAGGTGGATGGATGGATGGATGGATAGATGAATGCATGGATGGACAGGTGGATGGATGGATGGACAGGTGGATGGATAGATGGATGGATGCATGGACAGGTGGATGAATGGATGGATGCGTGGATGGACAGGTGGATGGATGCATGGTCAGGTGGATGGATACAGGGACAGGTGGATGGATGCATGGACAAGTGGATGGATGGATGCATGGATGGACAGATGGATGGGTGCGTGGACAGGTGGATGGATGGATGCATGGATGGATGGATGGGAGTTAGGTTGATGGGTGCATGAACAGAAGGGATAAGGATTCCCAGTGGGTTTTCCCCCTTTGCTCTTGTAAAAGTCCTCACTCCTTTAATCAAGCTCTCTGGCTAGATATCTCTCACCCTTGTTAGGCATGGTGTTAGCTTTCTAAGGCAGATCTCTCACAGTGGTCTTTGCCACAACAGCTGTCATCATTCTCTGTGACCTCAACAACCATGGGGCTCCCTGGCCTCTTGCCTTTTGCGTTCCTCCTGGTGTTCACCTCTGTCCTCTCCCCCACCTGCTGCCCGTTTTCCTGGCCACACATACAGGCTCACCCACCTCCCTGTGGGTTCTGATCTCACCATACCCCCCAAACTGCCCGTGCCTTTCATGCTGCCACAGCCAGGGGCCCCTTTTGTTCCTGGAGCTCATTTGTTCCTATACTTCCAATGGCATCTGTATGTTGGATTTTCCCTGAATTTATGTCTCTGAGCTCTTCCCAGAACTCCAGACTATAGCTCTACTTGGGGCATCTTATAGGACTCTCAAACTCACACATCTAAAGTTGGAAGTTGAATTCATAATGTTTTCTCCGTGTGTGTGATGATCCTGGTTTTCACCAGGGAGGAGAGCGCCATTCCCTGGTGGGTCACCTTCCTCCACCTCAGCTCAGCTTAGTGCTGAGGCTGTGGGGCTGCACTGTCCACTCCTGGATCCTCCCTCACCAGCCTCATGGTCTCAGGTGTTTCTGAGCTTGTTTTCCCATCTCCTGCAGTGCTGTGAGGCTCAGGTGGGACCACACGTGTAAAGTCCCGTGCGTGTGGGTACTCAACAAGTCCACTGCTTTCCCTTTGTCTGCAGCCCTGAGAAACAGAAAAGTGATTCCCAAATCTGATACTTATTCCCTCTGCATGAGGTTGTTAACCCAAGTTCTTCTGTTTTCACCTTTCCTGGCATCATATGTAGAATAAGGAATAACCCCAAGATGATTCCCATGGATTCTGGAAACCTCAAGCACACAGCAATTTATAGTCTACGGCTCCCACTGGGCCTCCACAGACAGCCTCATAGTTCCCTCTGTGCTGACCCAGCTCCAGGTCAGGGTGTGTGTGCATGTGTGTGCACATGTGCGTGGGATGTGTGTGCACGTGTGCATTGTGAGTGTGTGTGTGTGTGTGTGTGTGTGTATGGGGCTGGTGTTGGGTAGGTAGGTGATGGGGTGTGGCGAGGAGAGCCCATCTGTCCAGGTCACAGGTCACAGGTGGAATGCCACCTCCTTCCCTCTGCATCTGTGCTGCCAAAAAAAGTGGGAAGGGTGTGCCTCGGCCGCTGCAGTTTGTCTTTGTGAGGTGCAAGCCCTTCAGGGGTTCCTTGTCACCTTCCTCCCCATGCAGAGCCCGTCCTAAGTCCTGAGCTGGGCCCGCAACCAGGCGTCATAGCTGACGCTGACAGATGGGCTGAGCGCCAGGCAGACGGAACTGGTTACCTGGAGCCGGTGAAACCTCATCTCTTACACCAAAGACTCCACCCGCTGACCCCAGAGGCACCAGGGCTGTGCTATGGGGACACTGGGCATGGCTTGTCCCTAAGCCCAGACAGAAGCAGCTCTCCCTGCCGCAGAGGGACTCGCCCCTCAGAGAGACAGACAGCCGGAGCCAAAGTCAACTCTGAGGGGCAGCCCTCATCCCGGACTGATGGAGCACCAGGAGAGGTGCCCGACCCGGTTCTCACAGCCCACAGAGCTGACCCAGGCCGGCAACCAGCATCCCCACCCAGACCACCCAGAGGGGGCCATCCAGCCTCCAGCCCCGGGGACGGAGAGCCCCATGGGGACACGGGTCGCAGCTCTGTCTTCTGAAACGAGGAGGCACTGATGGCGCCCGCGGGCTCAGCCTCAGGGACGGGGGGTCTGAGCAGCTTAAAGCAAGGCAGGAGCCTCCTCCCGTTTGTGGCTGAGTCACCCTGGTACCCAGCACACATTTAATGAGTTAAGTAAGTAATCATAAAAGCATTTTGTGATGTTTCACGTTTCTCACTAGAATTAACATTGAGCCTTCCCGATGATGCTGCAGGGTAAATGCTACTATTCGCTTCATCCTACAGATGAGGAAATTATCCTGGGTTAGAGCCCCAGGGACTCAAGCCTGGGACCTTCCCGTGTCACTCAGCCCCGTCCACCCACTTAGGCTGCCCTTCTGGAAGCTGTTTCCCGGCAGCGCTTTCTCAGATCGGCCCCACCTGCAGTCCCTCCAGCTTCCTCCTGGTTCTCCTTGTGGAACCAGCCCCTCTGAGGAGTGTCTTGGAGCCCCGGATGGTGCGAGGCTGTGCTTCCCGCTGCCCCAGCCCACACCCCTCCACAGCCCCTCAGCCTCGTGTGTCATGTGGCCCGTTTCATAGACGTCCTGCTCACTTCTCTCCACCACGGGACTGCAGGCTCTGTCCTGTGCCCCAGCAGCTCCACAGCGCCAGGCACCCATCGGGTCCTCGGCACATGATCAATAGATCTGAACCCACAGACACGGACACACCACACATGGAAACACACACACCACATACACGCCACACATGTAAACACACACTACACACAGGCCACACACAGACACACACCACACATGCAAACATACACCACACACAGATACACACACCACACACGCAAACACACACTACACACAGAGACACACGCTGCACACACACCACACATGCAAACACACACTATATGCACACCAAACACAGACACACACACCACATGTGCAAACATATGCTCTACACACAGACACACACACATGCAAACACACACTACACACATTCAAACACACTAACACACCACACACACAGACACACACACTATACACACACCACACACCAACACAGACATACCACACATGCAAACACACATACTACACACACCCCACACACAGACACAGAAACACACATGCATGCCCACACCCCTGCTGCAGGGGCTCCAGACTCCCCTTCTGGCCTCGTTTGCAACCTGACAGGAACCAGCTCCTGACGTTGGTCTGTGAGGGCTGGAGTGTCCCTTGTCAGCAGTGTTACCCAGTACGTTCTCCTCTCTGTTCTCTGAGGCAGAGAAGGAGCTGCTTGGTCTTTGGCTGTCTTCAGTGAAGAGGATCTGCTGGGAGGAATGGGGCCGTGGGGAGCACTGTAGGCCGGCTCCTGAGACCACACCACCGTCCCGATCTGCTGGGAGGAATGGGGCCGGGGGAGCACTGTGGGCCGGGTCCTGAGACCACACCACCGTCCCGATCTGCTGGGAGGAATGGGGCCGTGGGAGCACTGTGGGCCGGCTCCTGAGACCACACCACCGTCCCGATCTGCTGGGAGGAACGGGGCCGTGGGAGCACTGTGGGCCGGCTCCTGAGACCACACCACCGTCCCGATCCGCTGGGAGGAACGGGGCCATGGGAGCACTGTGGGCCGGCTCCTGAGACCACAACACTGTCCTGATCTGTTGGGAGGAACGGAGCCATGGGGACACTGTGGGCCGGCTCCTGAGACCACACTACCATGCTGACACTTATTTCGTCTTGCTACCACATGCCCCCCATCCCTTCCTCAGACCCCGTCAGCTCCCCTGTTTCCCTGCAGGAGGCAAAGGGAGAAGAGGGGAGCTGGTTGCTGCCTTTTTGCTGCATCGTTCCTCGTTTGGGGGCGCATAGCGCCCTCTCTTATTTAGACACAACTACTGCAGGTGCACCAAGCAAAATGCAGGGATGAAAGGAGACCCAAAACATGCATGGTCTTCTCTCCTGCAAACATGGGGAGGAGTTTTATGTGAAGGGTGAACTGAATCAGACCTGTCTGTGTGATGCGTCAGCAACCTGGGAAGGAAGAGGGAGCTTGGTGTATCCCAAGGACCTCATGTGCCAGGTCCACCAGCACTGCTCTGCGTGACCGCATTGGATGCCCGCAGGGCTCAGGGGGTGTCCATCAACTGCCTGGGGTCAAGCAGAGCCTGGTGGCCAGCAGGCCTTTTGGGATGTCCTGGAGGTTTGCCCCCGTCACACTCCCACCCTGCTATCTCCAGCTCTTACCTGAGACAGGACATTCCTGAGAAAAGAGAAAGGGAGGCGGGAAGAGAGAAGGGAAATTCTGTAGGCTATCTGAATCCTGTGTTGATGGGAAAGGAGGTAGAGGAGCAAGCGATGCAGAGTGCCGCCCCAAGGACACGGCGTCAAATCCACCCCGGCCCCACTCTCTCCTCCCAGAGCAAGTCCAGGCCGGGCATCAGCAGGTAGCTTCATGCAGAGAGGCAGAGTAGTGGAGAGAACCTGGCTGCCACAGGAGACATCCCCAAGATTGTCGTGACTCAGCCCATAAACATTGATCTCTTGCTCCAAGAAAATCTGGTTGACTGGGGGTCTTTCCAAGGTCCAGGCTGACACAGACTCTGCCGGCCTCTGGCTTCCAGGCCCACTTGTCCCCCAGAGCTCCAGTCAGGGCGAGAAATGTGCTTGGAAGATGGTACTGACGGGGCTGCAGGCAGCACATGGCCTCTGCTCATGCTCTGCGGGCTGACATTCACCAGTGGCAGCGAGTCTGCATGAGGCATCTGCACAAGGCAGCTGTGGCCCAGGAAGGAGGCAGATGCTGTGTGAGTGGCTGGTCCTGCAAGAGCCCACGTTGGGGAGTAGGACCAGGCCTGCCGGTGCTGCATGTCTCTGGGATTCTTTTCTTGGAATTCTGCTTACATCCTCTCAGGCTGCCACCATGAGCAAGACTCATGAAGGAACAAGTGCACGTTCATACAGACACAGACAAGAGTGTGCGTTCTGGCACACATGAGCAAGAATGTGTGCTCATAGGTGCATGAATGAGTGCAAGTTCTTACATGCATGAGCAAGAGTGTGTTCATAGGTGCATGAATGAGAGTGTGTGTTCCTGCATGCAAGAGCAAGAATGTGTGTTCATATGTGCATGAATGAGAGTGTGTGTTCCTACATGCATGAGCAAGAGTGTGTTCACATGTGCATGAATGAGAGTGCATGTTCTTGCATGCATGAGCAAGCATATTCATACGTGCATGAATGAAAGTGCATGTTCTTGCACCCATGAGCAAGAGCGTGTGTTCATACATACATGAATGGGAGTGTGCATTCTTGCACACGTGAGCATGAGTGCATGTTCATACGTGCATGAATGAGAGTGCATGTTCTTGCATGCATGAGCAAGCATGTTCATACGTGCATGAATGAGAGTGTGTGTTCTTGCACACATGAGCAAGAGTGCATTTCGTGCGTGCATGAATGAGAGTGTGCATTCTTACATGCATGGATGGGAGGGTGAACCGTGGGAAGATCTGGAGCAGAGGAAACAGGACATCCCAGCACCAGGCCTGGGACAAGTGTGGCCATCGGGTTCCCTCTGAAGCAGGACAATGATTGGGGCCAGGTTAGTGCACAGCGAAGCTCGCTCACAGCTCTGCTTGGTGATACACTTGTGCACAGCAGCCCAGCCTGTACCCAGTGAGCTCAGGCTGTGCTTCCTGTGTCCCCACATTGTAATAAAGGGCACATTTTATCTGCACTTCTGACCTCTCATGGCATTCTCAGAAATCCTAATTAGTATCCTCAATGACTTTTATTTTAAAATACAGAGAAAATGAGGCCCAGAATCACTCCCTGAGTAGGCCCTGGTCACAGCTACTTGGCGGAAGGCTAGCCTGACCCACTGTGCTAGAGTCCTGGGGCTGCCATGACAGAGTCTCACTGGGGGGCCGAGACAGTAGAAGCTGACGTCTCCCAGTTCTGAGGCTGCAATTCTGAGATCAGTGTGTGGGTGGGGCTGGTCCCTGGGATGGAGCATCCTTCCAGGCCTCCCAGCTTCTGGTGGCCTCAGACAGTCCTGGACGCATAGGTGTCTTCACATCCTGTCCCCTCTGGATGTGCCTGTCTTGGTCAGTTTCCCCTTTTTGTTTTATAGTGACACTCATGATGCTGGATTAGGGCCCACCCTGATGACCTCATCTTAACTTGATCATCTACAAAGACCCTGTTCCCAAATCAGGTCACATCCACTGGCCCTGGGGGTTAGGGATTCAACGTCTTCTGAGGGGGGCGAAGTCTTGTTGAGATGGACGCAGTCTGATAGCCTCCAGGAGCTGTTGGGGCAGAGCTGTGACAACATCCAAGTCAGGCCTCCTGCTCCTGGTCACTGCCTCGCCCACGTCCCACCTCAACCCAGAGCCTCCCCCGACCTGGAGGGTCTTCTGATACCAAGCCGGTTGCTCTGCATGACTGTGTCCCGCTTCCTGTTTATGGCACTTGGAGCAGTGAGCTGGGACCTAATCTCTCTGTGGACACGTGTCGGCTGATCGTGTGTGCTGACTCACAGTTGGCGAGACAATCTCACACGTCATGTTGTGAGAGGCGGCCAAAGAAGTCGGAGGCTAAAATGAAGTTTGCGGCCTGACAGTGGCTTTGGGAGGCAGTGGGATGTGAAGCCTTTGGAGCTGTGGAATATTCGAGAGCCCCGCCCTCCTGTCTGAGGCCCCGTCACGTGAAGTGGGGCAGAGCCCTGCTTGTCTTGTGAGCTTCAAGCTCTGCGCTTGACTTGCATGTGAGGAGGTCACGCAAGTGTCCGCAGCTGTGCAGTAAGGAGGGGAGTGGACAGTCCTAGAATGCCGTGAAGGCGGGCTGTGAAAGCCCTGGAAGGAGCAGGGAGGGGCGCCTCCAATGAGGTGGTGGTGTTCTTCCTCCAATGATCCTCATTATCGGGTTTGGTATGAGGGAAAAAGAAGGCACTTTGAGTCAAGTAGTTTGTTCCAGGCTCCCAGAGTGGAGCTAGGACCCGGCGTATCCAAGACTCAGCTACAAATCTGTGCATATTTTTCATTTTGCAAATTCAGTGGTCTCCTCCTGGGCCTGCCCACTGTCTCTGCCCAGGGCGGCATGGGCAGGCACCCTTTCTCCTTCTCCCCAGCTCCCCCTGCCTTCCTGACCGTCTGTACCAAAACTTCTCCTGGGCGAGGCCTCCTGCAGGGTGGCCATGGGAGGTCTCTGGTTCTCTGGACATTCCCAAGTGGCCGAAGAATGGTCCCTGTGTCTCCAGATCACCCTCTGAATCAGTGGTGGCTTTCCTGCCGGCCGGGGACCTTCTGCAGGTCTGCTTGCAGCATCTTTGTAATCTCTCGCTGTTAGTTGACGCATCTCAGGTTGCCATGAGCAACTAGACAGAAATAGAAGGAAACTCAGTGCTGCGTGGTTCCAGATCCTACCCAGCGGGCGCTAGTGGACGAGAGGCCAGCCTGAGACCAGCCCGCCGAGGACCTCCCGGGCCGAGAGGTGGGGCGTCTGGGAGGGTCCTGCTCCCGGGACAGCCACACCGCCCGCGACAGGGCAGAAGCGCTCCCATCGCGGGCTTTCAGACAACCTCTGCCCATCAGCTCAGCTAACGGCACAGGCACCCTCCAGCTGAGCCCCCAAACCTGGGTCTCACTCTCCAGTCCTGGTGGCACCGACCCCACGGGGGTCAGCAGGAGGCCCCGAGACTAACCCTGGCGGCCGTCTCCACATGCCCTCACCACATGCTGTGGCAGCACCATCTCCACTCGTCTCCACATGGCTCAAAGAAGGGAAGGCCTGCCCATTCCCCAGACGAGGAAGAGACCTCCCTGAGGGCCCCCTGACCAGGGGCTCAACCCAGGCCTCTGCCTCCTGTGCCTGTATTCAGGATCCCCCTGCAGCCGCCCTCACTGGTAACCACCAGCCTCCGAGCTCCCGCGGAAAACATCCCTTGGTGGGTTGCCTTCACATTGGCTGAGATTTTCCTTAAAAAAATGAAATAAAACCAGGCGTCGGTGCTACAGAAACGCTGTGCGGCATGTGCCTGGCTGACCACTCCAGGAGGCCCAGCAGCTGGTGCCCGTGAGCAAGCCCTTCACCAGCCAGAGACAGCGAGTGGGGTGCCCCAGAGGTTGCACGTGGACAGCCCCTTCCCGGCTCCTCTCCCACTTCCTCGGCATCCTGGCCATCCTCGCCGTCCCTCCCTCTGTGGTCCTGAGCCATAGTGCCGTTTAAGGAAAAGTGGCGGGTGATCCTCCCAGGGTTTCGAAAATGCCGTAAGAAGACGATTGAAATCGCCTGTGACCTGCCGCCCGTACTCCCGGGGGTTTCCCTTGGTCTTTTTCCTAAACAACTGGACTTTCTTTTCTGTAAAAGTGGGCTCACCAGATTTCGTCTACTGAGCTTTAAAATTTAACAAATTGTTCAAATCTCACATGCTGTCGCCTGGACCTGCTGTCGGACCCTGGTCTGTCCTCTGCTTTGCGTTCATGCCCCTCCCCGTCTCCTCTGCCCCCCGCGTTCCTGGCCCCCGAGCTCTCACCCCCCGAGTTCCCGCCTTGATGGACATGTTCCCCCACCGCAGGAGCGAGGCTGGAGGGGCTCAGGTCCTGGAGCCCATCGGCGGGCTCTCAGTGCAGTTACACTTCTTACCAGCCAGCGAGTGACTGGGACGGGTCACTGCCATCTCCGGGATGACTCAGGTTGCTAAAATGTGTGTTTACAGGGTTTTGCTCATTTTGGTTCTGGAGGGATGATGTAATGTAGTAAGGTTTTCAGTGAGGTGCCCAGTACGTAGCTGACACCCTGTAAACGCTGCTGTCATTTTTCCTCCATCGCCCGTCAATCACCCAGTTATCTCTTTTTAAAATTACAGAAGTTTATGGGGAGGGAGGGGGCCCAATTCAAATAATTAGCCAGGAGGAGGGTGGAAAGTGAACAGGAATCTGTGACTTCTGAGCCGAAGATGAGGTTTGCTGGATTTGGGAGGGAGGGGCTGGGTTTCCGCTAAGACCCCAGCTTGCACTATGCTGGCTCCAGATGGAAACCACCACGGGGAGAAGAGTGGTCCCTCTCCATGAGGTCAGGCTCTGCTTGCGTGAACCCCTGCCTTTATCCTGTTGTGGGTCAGATGCGTGAAATTACAGCCCTCCCTTGCTATAAATTAAGTGGAAATTGGCAGAATACCTGGTTATCTCAGGGCAACACTGGGTAATGAAAGGCGGAGGGCCAGAGTGGACTGCCGTCATCTTTTCATTCTTCTGATGGCCAGCTTCTCAGCCACTGCGTAGTTCCCCAGTCCCCTCTGGCAATTTCTTTCTTCTCACAATTAGGAAAAATTCCAGATAATTTCAGTCAGCTGCTCATTAATCCTGTGTTCTTTATCCTTGTGATTAAAGAAGGCTCTGGAATTCGGGACTCCTGGCCCTGCTGGGCGCCCCACCCTCTGCAGGGCTGTCCTTGCAGATTATGTGACCCCTTAGGAAGGGCATTACTCACCCCCCAGGAGCCGGAGGAAGGGGCCCCAGGTCTTGGTCCTTCTCCATCAAGAAGCACAGCTTGTGGCTGGGGCTTGGGGCGAATAGAGCTGCCTTTTGTCTGCTGGTGGAAACAGCAGAAAGACCTAGTGAGTAGGTTGAGAAGTTGGGGGACACATTATGTTTGCATCCTTAGCCATAAAACCTCCACGTGTGTCTGCTTCCTGCGGGTCTGGGCACCCAGGGTGGGCTGGCTGGAGGGAGCCTCTGCCACACTCGGGGGGCCCGGGGGGCTGGCGGTCCTCTCCTGAGAGCTTGAGTGTTGTGTGGGCTCGGCTCTGACAACAGAGCTGCGATCCGAGGGCTGCTTTGCTGGCCCAGGGGTCTCTCCTGGCCCCTCTGGATTCCCCAGGGGCTCTGCAGCCATCCGACTCTCCTGTGTGACTGGTGTTAAAAATACTCCAGCGCTCTGAACTGCAGAACGGGAGCTCCTGGAGGCACATCCTCTGCTGGGAGTCAGTGGTTCTCGAGACAGGAACCAGGCTTACGAAGACTTGCAGTCTGTGGGCAAATGGTATTTTGCCCTTAAAAGGACCCCCTTTTTCTGCAGAACTGAGGGTCAGGACAGACCACCAGTCAGGGGCACTTACCCAGGCATGTGGGGTCAAGAAGAGAGGGGCGCAGATCTCCAAGCGTCCCACCGAGGGAGAGTGACCTGGAGGGGGCTCCACTTCTCCCAGCCCTAAGTCTGGGGCCTCAACAAGCAAAGAAGATTCTGGAAATGGGAACTGTGGGGGCAGGTGGGGACATCAGGAGTCGGGCTCGGACACGTTACACTGGGCTGTGGATTAGATCCGAGGGGGACGTGGAGTCTGGGATAAAGGCCTGCTGGCGATGCAGGGCGGTCAGGAGTGGCCGCTGGGGGCAGGACAACAGTCCAGCAAGAGGAAGAGCCCAGAGGATGCCCACCCCTGGGAGGTGGGGAGGAGTGGCTTTGAGACCCGGGATCCTGAGGTCTGGTGGTGCGTGGGGCTGAGGGGGCTGTGAGGATGGCTTCGCTGGAGAGATGCGACGCCTGTGGAGACTCTGACCCAGATAAGGGGCAATTCTCTAGCTTCCTGAACGGGCCAAGAAAGCTTTTGTGGTTTAATGTGAATGGAGAACTCCCCACCTCAAGTCCACTCAACTTCCAATACCCACTGATGCCACTGGGTTCCTTCCGTGGGATCCCAGGAAGACGGCTCTCCCCGCCGGGCTGAGTTTGCTCCGTGAGAAGCTGGTGGAAGTCTGTGCTGTGAGGCTCACACCCACCTCAGCAGCCCCGCCTGCCCCTGTGGCCGCCCAGTACCGTCAGAACCCTCAGAGACAGCATGCCTGACCCAGAAGTTATTTCTCAACCCCATGGAAACGCTGAAAGCTTGGAAGGTTCCTGAGAGACTGAACCCCTGACAGTGTCACCCGCTCTGCACGTGAAGAAGCCAAGGTGACTGCGGCTGCCTCTGTGTCCGCCTGGGCAGGGCGTTTGTTCCCCGGGACGGCACAGGTGAAGTGAGCAAAGGAGGGAAGCCTCAGGAGTCTGAAGCCCCTCTGAGCTTGAGAACGCTGCGGGGGCTCCGCAGTGTCCCCACTGTGGGGCCTCAAACAGCAGGCTGGTTGGGACTCGGTTCCTCCTGAGGCCTCTCTCCTTGCAGACAGCCGTCTTCTCCGTGTCCTCACGTGGCTGTCCCTCTCGTGTGTGTGTGTCCTCCTCTCCTCTTGTCATAAGGACACTAGTCAGATTGGATCAGGGCCCACCCGCACAACCTCATGTTACCTTTGTCACTTCTTTAAAGGCCCTGTCTCCAAAGGCAGTCACATTCTGAGGTCCTGAGGGGCAGGACTTCAGCATATGGATTTGGGGGGACACAATTCAGCCTACAACACCCCAAAGCCGTGACTCATTCCCGAGGATGGATGGTTTCAGCCCGTCTGCAGAGCGCCCCCAGCCAGCAGCCCCACCAGCAGCTGAAGACAGCTGTGTGGTTTCCTCCTGGAAGCCAGACGTCCTCAGCGTGTGGAGATGGTGTGACGAGAGCCAGAACGAGTGGCTCTGAAGCGGGTTTGTCTGGTTCAAATCTAAGTCCCACTTAAAAGCTATCTGACCTTGGGCAAATTTCTTGACCTTTCTGACTGTAGGGAGTATTTTTTCTGTCAAACATGAGACTCATGATGCTTATTTACCAGAATTGACAGGAAGAATTACTAAAATAGTGAGAAATTAGGGATGTAGCACAGTGCCTGAAATAGCTGCTGTTCCACAAACGTTCATCTGTCTGTTATTCTCAAGCACCTCCTCTCGCCGCACGCCCGCAGGCCCCGCACACGCCTGTCTGTCTTGGGAAGGAGAAGAGAGGAGAGGCTGCGAGTCCTTGAGGCTGGCTGGCCTGGGTCCAGCCCATCAGCCGACAGGATCTGCGGCCCCCCACCAGCTAAGTGCAGGTCCGAGGGCTGGCGAGGGGCTGGCAGCGGGAGAGAAGGCATGACCAGAATGCCTGCCGAGCCGCCAAGTGACTCGTGAGCCTGCAGTCCCGGGCGCACAGATTGGACGTTCGGGCGCATCGTCAGGATTGAAACAGAAATAGCACTCACCTCCTGCAGGCAGAGGAAATGGATTCAGAAAGTGAATCTGAACCCCTCCGATGAAGTTTCTTGTTGCTGAACTCCGCTCGGGAAGCTGTCTAGAGCAGAGACCCCACCGGGAGCCAGGAGCACCTGTTCCTTTTTCTAGGGATTCGTAGCCATTTCAGAGCCCGTGAAATGCTGGCTTGCACACTCTGGAACTCGGCTGCAGGTTCGCATTTATCGTCAAGCGACTATTTCCAGTGCTCCCCCTGCTCAGTGGCTGGCACTGCTGACGCTAAACTCTGATGGATTGGCCAGTGTCATTGGGGTTTGGGTGTAGCCACAGGCCAAGTCCTGCCCTTGAACTTGGAATCCTCTAAATGACGCACTGACCCTGGTACTGGTGCTGTGCCAACAAACAACAACCGAGGACAGAAACATTGACTTAACACAAAGATTTGGGGTAAAGTTATTTTCATACTAAAACATGCATAGACATATTAAAATGTGCATAGATTATTATGTTGTAGAGCAGATTGCAAAATACACACCAATTTTTAAAATGTAAGATGTGGCTTCAAAGACCCATCTTCCTGCTGTTGGGCCCTCAGGGCTCAGTCCTAAGCCCCCACAGTCAGCTCTGCAGCTGGGGTAGTGGGGAGGGGGCCTGGGATGTGGGTTGGGGGGGGGGGGGTCTCTCGAAGAGAAGCCCAAGCAGCTCAGGGCCCTGTCGCTGTCTAGAATTAAGGCCGTCTGGCTGCCGGGGTGTCTGCTGGGCGTCCTGGGACCCTCCTACTGGGGCTCGCTGATGAACAGTGTGCGTTTGCCATGGGGTCACCAGCCACGCCAGCCTCCCTGGGGCTGGTTCCCAGGATGGGGGACTTTCAGTGCTGACACGGAGAGAGTTTTATACGTATACACTCACACACAGACACACACACATACATACATACATCTGTATGCACACACATATACAAATAATCACACACATACACAGATGCATATACATACACACGTGCACACACGTTTTTTAATGGCTCCTAACATTCTGCTTTCCAGCATGCGCACATCCTTCTGCTCCTCTTCAGGCAGGGAAGTAAGCAAGTCTTGCGTGCTCTGGGACAGCATCAGCAACCAACACAGAATCCTCCGGGCTTTGCTGTCAGCCTGGACTGTGCATTGGAGCCTCGGCTTGTGTGAAGGTTCCCAACTGGTGCCCTGAGCGTTCCCCATCTTGGAGCCCAAGGTGTCCTCGTGGAACGGCAGAACCAGACAGAGCTCACCAGCTGCGCTCGGGCCCTCCCAGCTCTTTAGAACAAAGCCAGGCTCCCCTGACCCGCCGTGGGGTCCACAGTGCCATCACCTGGGCCTCTCGCTCTTGCTGTTTCTCTCCCTGTTCAGTTGCTTCTGTTCTAGTTTGCAAAATGTGATCCTTTTACTGAAGTTACAATTGTGAGCTATTAGCTAAGATTTCCCTTTTACTTAAATACTAACCAAGTCCCTCCCCGCCCCGACCCCTCAACAGGTACCGAGGCCAGGGAACCGTCGACTGACACCAGAACAGTCTTACTGTGTGTTACACACCAGGGCCGTGTGTCTGATGCGTGCTCCATGCATCTCAGTGCCTCCCTGTTGCCCATTTAAAATCTTCGCACGTTTTGAAATCTTATTTCTTCCTTTCCCATCTCTCTGAATTTTTCTCTTGCCTATTTATAAGAAAAATGTGCTTTGAACTTTTAACTAGACTGTTGGAGAATAAGCCACGTTTCATTCTTGATAAGCTGACATCCCTTCCCTTTTCTTTAAACCTTGAGTTGCTGATATTATATATATTTTTTTTCTTTGCTTCTTAATGAAACAACAAGGTCTTAAAAAGACCTTCCAAATGCATATTATAAAAAGTACTGTGGAGGAGGGGAATTAATAATTATTGTTATTAGAGAAGAAGAGATGATCCTATTTCTTACTGAAATTTGCGCCTTTCTGGTTTTAGTGGAAACTGTATCTGAGAGCATTGGCGTGACTGTCAGTGTATCTGGTGGCTTTTGTGCTTGTTTTCAAGAGCTGAAAGGAGCAGGTCCAGGCAGTTTCTGTCCCTCGTCCCACCATTGTGGGATAAGCTGGCCCACAGGACCCGCTGGGCCCTCTGACATCTCAGGACGGTGGAAGCCAATATGACACAGGGAGCATGGGTGACAATGGCGATAGCAGAGAGAAAATGAGTGACCACCCTGGATGCGGCCCAGCCCTGGCCTGGAGGTAGGACTCGGGGTGGGGGAGGCGACATCAGAGCTGTCTACAGAAAAACGCCTCCATAAAGAGTGAGAAGGTCTTCAGTTCTGATTGAATGGTGGTCTGCTGGTGTCCACCGGAGAGGGCAGAAGGGCAGGAGGGGAGGTAGAGGGAAGAGTGTGCATGTGTGCACACCTGTGCTCACCTACACATATCATGACTCGTCAGGAGCTATTGGCTGGGAACTGAAAGTTCTCTCTGGGAGCAATCCCAACCTTAACAAATTGTTTCATGAATTAGGAAATTCATCTTTTCTGACCTTTAGAGTTAGGCACTACCAAACTATGACATTGGGGTGCATCCTCCAGTGGGGCAATGTAGTCTGTACATGATTAAGAATAATAAAAATTTGGAGAACAAGGGTTTGCGCCTATTTCTTAGGGAATCCGAGATTGCACAGTTTCTAAATTTCCCATAATAAGATCTTTATTTCAACTCTAAATATGTAAGGGTACATCAGTATTACCCATTCTTGCATAAGTTTATACCAAATGATTTCGATAGCTTCTCCCAAGGAGCTCTTAGAAAATGTTTATTTCGCTATCTAAGGAAGCTGTGAGTTGGAAATGAAAAAATTACAAAGGAAAAGTTGACATGTTTTGCTTTCATGAAAAATCCACCCAGAATGCCAGTTAAAAAATCATGCAACATTTCCTGATTTCAAAATATGCTACAAAGCTACAGTAATTAAAACAGTATGGTACTGGCATAAAGACAGACATATAGACAAATGGAACAGAATAGAGAGCTCAGAAATAAACCCACACATATACAGTCAACTGATCTTTGACAAGGGCACCAAGAATACTTAGTGGGGGAAGGGCAGTCTCCTCCATAAATGGTGCTGGGAAACTAGACAGCCACATGCAAAAGAGTGAAATTGGATCTTTATCTTACTCTATACAAAAAATCAACTCAAAATGGGTTAATAAGAGCTAAGTCTATAAAATCCATAGAAGAAAACATAGAGAAGAGCTACGTGACATTGGTCTTGGCGATGATTTCTTAGACATGACACCAAAAGCAAAAATAGACAAGCGGCACTGCATCAGATGACAAAGCTTTTGTACAGCGAAGGAAACCATCAACAAAGTGAAAATACAACCTACAGATTAGGAGAAAATATTATCATATATCTGATAAAGGGTTAATATCAAAAATATGTAAGGAACCCCTACAACTCCATAGGAAAATACAAATGACCTGAGTTAAGAGCAAGCAGAGGACTACAACGTGTCTCCAAAGAAGGCACCCAGATGGCCAACAGGCGCCTGAGAGGACGCTCCACATCACTCACCATAGGGAATGCAAGTCAAAGCCAGAAGACACCACCTCATGCCCCTCAGAATGGCTGTCATCAAAAAGACAAGAATAACAAGTGTTGGCAAAGAAGTGGAGAAAAGGGAACCCTTGTGCACCGTTGGTGGGTATGCAAAATGATCCAAAATGCTGCTAAATGTGGAGGTTCCTCAAGAAACTAAAACTGAACTACCAAATGATGAGTAAGCTCATTTCTTGCTATTCATCCAAAAGAATGGAAATCAGGATTTTGAGGAGATATCTGCACTCCCATGTTCATTGCAGCGCTGCTCACAGTAACCAAGATGTGGAAACAACCTAAATGTCCATCAATGGACGGATGGATAAAGAAAATGTGGTATATACACACACACACATACACACAAGGAATATTATTCAGCCGTAAAAAAGAAGGAAGTCCTGCAATGTGTGACAGCATGGATGAACCTACAGGACTTATGCTGAGTGAAGTAAGCCAGTCACAGAAGGACAAACACTGTGTGACTCCACTTATGTGAGATATCTAAAATAGTCAAACTCATAGAAGCAGAGAGTGGAATAGTGGTTGCCATGGGCTGGGGAACTAGGCAATTGAGTTACTAATCAATGGGTATAAAGTGTCAATTATGCAAGATGAATAAGGTCTAGAGATCCACCGTACAACCTGGAACCTACAGTTTACAGCAAAGACATGTTGAGGGGCTGGGTCTCAAGTGAAGTGTCCTTACCTCACGGAGGAGAGGGCCACCTGAAGGAAGCAGAGTCACAGGGGGAAGCCTCACTGGCTCTGAGATGGGGGAAGGAGCTGTGAGCCCAGAAACTGGTCCCTGCAGGCTGAGCGAGTGCCGTCCTGCCAGCACCACAGTTTAGCCCAGCAAAACCATTTCCAACTTCTGGCCTCTGAAACTACATGAGAATAACTATTTGATAGTAAAACACGTCACGCTGGTTTCCAAGAAGAGCATGAGTGTTTGGGAGGGAGGCCATGAGCTGAGGACCGAGAGCTCAGCCCGCATCTTCTGCCTCTTCACCCCAGCCAGCGGTTTCCTTTCTCTTCCAGATGACGCCGAATCGCATTTTTCGTTGAGGTATTCAACAGCCGCTGCTCCTCCTGCGAATTTTCCTCAATTGTCGTTCGGCAATGAATAATATGGTGTCCATCAGATTGTCCTCGAGAGTCAGTAATTGTCTATGTGTCTTTAAGACATTCCCACCTTCGTTCTTTCAAGATAATGTTTGTTTTCAAGCAGGCTAAATATGTGTTTTTACTACACCCTGTCACCCACAGATTCCTCAGCCCAGTGGGGCAGAAATGGGGATTTGTGCTCTGTTTTCATGTAGGGTTTGACATTAAAAAAATCTGTGTGGCGGCTCCCAGAGGGGAGCAGAACATCCCCCTCCAATGGAGTAATGAGGAACTCACCGGCCGCTCTCCCGCAACGTGACTAGCCCAGAGAATAAATCACGGCCAGTCTTCCCGAGATGGGAAAACAATGTTCAATAAGCGATGGCATTTATCCTGATTTACTGTTGTTGCTCCAACAGGAGAAGCTGGGAGACAGATCTCCGAGGGAGGGCCGAGCAGAATCAATTACTCTCCTGGTCTTCGTTCAATTTCTGATGTGGAGTCACTGCTACCTGTGTCACATAATCAGATTAGACGTGCAAAATGCATTCCAATGTCCCGTAAACACCGCTGTGAAGCACAAGCTGAGAATTGGATATTCATATTTTAAAAGTCCTTTTTTAAAAAAAAACCCTCTCTTTAACAAGGTATTGATTAAATTTTAAATGAACAAGGTATAAGAGGCAAAGAGCCAGAACCTGTTCACACAGAGCATCTCCACCAGGGCGTTCCTGCAAGGAGCAGGCTGCGCACCAGAATGCACACAGACGCCCATCCCTCCGCTCAGCACAGCTGTGAGCAGCCCAATGCCCGGGTCTGTTCTAGGAGCTGGGGGCCAGGTGGGGACACCTGGTGAGAGCTACCTCGTTATGCAGCTTACGTTTCAGACAAGTAAATGGACAAGGTGATTTCAGATAATGAGTGATGCAAATAAAATAAACAGAGGGATGTGAAACAGATGCTGAGTGGAGGCGGGAGACCTCTGAGCCATGAGCCTGGGCTGACCAGGAGTGATAAGAAGACGCTCACCTGGAAAGGATGAAGGAGAGGAAACGCAGACCAAGGACCAGAAGGAAGACCAGCCAGAGAATGGAGGGCACCATGTCCCCACAGCCTACTACACACGGAAAGGACCTCGGATTCCATCCCCAACAGGGTGGAAAGCCAGCAGGGGTGCTGAGTGTGAAGTTATGGTTTTGAAAGACCCCTGGGATTCCATGGCAGGGGAGGGACTGGTGGAGAAAAATGGGAGACAGGAGGCAACTCAACGGCTCCAGGAGCCGATGGAGCTGTGACGCTGTGACCCACCAGACTGGAGCAAGGAAAGGGAAGGGAATAAACAGATGCTCCATGTGTGCATTCGGAGGTTGGACCAACTGACAGCACGGGCTGCACACGGGGGCTGCAGGGACAAGGGGACTAAGAAGGCCTGGGTTTGGGGCTGGACCACATGGTGATGATGGCCATGCCCTGTGTTGAGAAGTGGCTGCCAGGCTGGGGTCAGTTCTTTCAGTGAGATGAAGAGCCGTGCTTTGCCAGGTTACATTCGGGGTGTCCAAATGCAGATTTATCATAAGCAGTTAGGTGTGCAAATTTTGAGCTTAGCGGAGGACTCAAGACAAGAGATATCCACATGGGGGTCATGTGTGCCCAGGTGGTCTTTAGAGGGAGAGGCAAGCAGGCAGCCCAGGACTGAGCCCTGTGGAGCATTTGGAGAGCCGTTGACTTCAGTATGTCTCCTGGCTGCTGTGCTCCACAGCCGCCCCCTCTTCCCACCCTTGTGAGCGTGATCTCAACTCAGCCCTCCAGCCGGGCCTGCTGCCCCCTTCTCACGAACACACAGCGCCTTCACCTTCAGGGCCCATCTTTGTTCCTTCTGGTCCCACCTCAATTGGGGGTCCAGCGCCCCTAGCCCCCAGGCCGCTGCCCCTCCTGACGTCAAGGTCACGCCTCACTGCCCACTGCAGTCATCTGTTCTCCTGTGATCTCCTAGAGCAGGAGAGTCTGGGGGGCTCATGTGGGGCAGGCACAGCTAAAGAAAGGAAGACCCCTGACGCCGGCACTCTTAAAGGGCGTCCAGGCTCCCTGCGGCTGACCTCTCCCTCTGCCTCCTGACAGGGAGGAACAGACTGCCCTCTGAGCTCCTCTCTGTTAGGCACCTGGCTCCTGCGCAGCCTCCCGTGCTCCACCACCTTCCCCAGACCCTACTCCCGTCTAGGTCTCAGAGCAAGACCACTGTGGGCAGCCCATGCAATCGCAGGACTTCATGCGAGTGTTTACACAGTGTCGGCCATGTGCATCAATGCCACTGCAGGCCTGGAGGCAGAAACTTTGTCGAGTGCCTGGATCTGAGTCCCCAGATCATCCGTGCAGCTGAGGCCGGAAGGCAGGGCCGCGAGTCCTCACTGCTTCACTGGATGGACCTCGATCTGGCGGTGCTCCAGGATGCTCCTGGGCAGGGGTCAGTTAGTGGTGGTTTGTGGCCACTGCCAGCCACTCAGCCTATGAAGTGAAGGCGTCGTTGATGTAACCAGCACAGACTCAGAGGGCCACACTCCTGGACCACTCCTGGCTTTCTGTATAACAGCAATCAGATGTCCCATCACCTCATCCTTCCTGACTTCAGTCTCCTCGTACGATATATGGGAATGACAATGATCAGCTCACAGGCTTGCTGTAAAAGATAAAGAGTTAACATATGGCCAGCATGGACCTGAGACATGGGAAGTGTTTAGTAAGAGGTGCTGCTATTCGGTGATAGGAACAGTAGTGATGTTGTTCACTTGGGGCAATGAGAAAAGAAAATGACTTAGAGAGGGATGTTTCTGAGCTCGGAACCAAGGACAGCCACAAAAGGTGAGTCCCAGGGAGAGCCCCCAGGGACCCCAGGGCAACATGAAGCGAGGGAGCTGCACCTGCCGGAGCTGAAATTGTGTCTTGCTGAGTGCTTCTCACCCTACCTGAAGCAGAGCAAAGGGTAGGGACCACCTGTGCACTCTGCAGCCCATCCAGAGAGCTAGGGGATCTCGGTGGAATGCAGAGTCAAATGAAAAGAGGATCTAGCAAGTGCACATTCTGAAGAGGTGGAGAAGAATCAGTGTCAAGGGCTGATCACCACGGTGGAGAAGACAAGGGAGGACGCACCTCCTGGCAGGGACCCCTTCCTTGGGCAAGAACAGGACCTGTGACGCCGAGGATCAGGAGGGGCCCCATGAGGTGAGCACCTGCGCCCCACGTCCACAGACAGTAAAAGGCACAGGTCAGGGGAGTCGCGGAGGGTTCAGCCGAGTAGTGGTGTCTCCTTGTGAAGGCCCAGCACTGCCAGACGCCAGCCTGATTCCTCCTGGGAATGACTGCCAGAGGGACAGAGCGCCCTGCCCATCATGGTGGCTGTCCGCTCTCTGCCACACAGGAAAGAACGAACAGCAGGGACTGGGGGTGTCAGTACATTTGGGACGAGAACCCAGGGACTGGAGGTCAAGGCTGTTTGGTCACTTCTTCGGACTAAATTAGGAACTTAGATAAGAAAGGACGAGGGGAATGCGCCCTTGCCATGTCGGCGGCATTGAAGGCCATGTGCTCCATGGCAATGCTCTAGGAGGTGGACTTGAGTCCAGGACACAAATGGTAAGAAGCTGCGCCCCTGAAGATGAGTGGACACCCCAAGGGGGCATCACACTGAATATGGGAAGGAAGGCAAACCTCCCCCATCTGTAACCCCACCAGCAATCTACTGATTGGGTTTATCATCTTCAAAAACATGGAGTAGAGAAGAGGCTGTCATACTTTATAGCCTCAGATATTTTTCCTATCAACAGGCAGAGAAGAGGTAATTAATAAAATGAACATGAAGTTCTAATTATAGGGTATAAATATCTCTCTCAACAGCATCATTAAGATGAGGGATGGGTTTTGTGATTAGGAGAAGAAGGAAATAACCTATTCAAGGAATGAAAAGGAGGCGAGGTTCTCCAGCTAGGAGAAGTGACGTGCATGTGTATGCGTGTGCACAGGCGTGTAGGTGAGACACCGCTGGCGACTGCACAGTCAGGCAGAAGAGACAGCTGCTCTGTTCCTGATGCAGACGAGAAAATCAGCCTGGTGACAAGATATTTAGTCCAAGGGGCCAAGGGCCAGAGAAGGCACCCCTGGCTTCTCCTGGAGGTGAGGAATCACAGGTTCGTCTCAGAGGCAACTTCACATCCAAGAGACAGACAGATAATTCTAGAAACCAGGGTAGGAAGACAGACCGTGGATCGCAGAGAAGATAGCAGGGTCCGAAGTTCCAGGTTTGGAAGTTGAGGTGGCTCTGAATGTTCTGGAAGATCTCAAGATGGTGCTCTGAGTATGAAACTGCAAAGGATACCAGTGAAGATGAAGAAGCAGTGGGACCCAAAGAAAGAAGCAGAGATGCGTAGATAAATTTAGAAATAAAGATAAAGAAGCCAGCTTGGTCCAGTGTAGCCTGCTAGCCGTGCACTTAGTGGTGGCCATGCAATTCGGGAGGTCCAGTTGCTGGAATGGAACCTTCCTGTCACACAGTCCCACACAGCTGAGGATCCAGCAGGTCATGCTGGACAAGTCACCGGATAGCCCATCCCGAAGGGCAGCAAGGAGCCCGTGTCCAGGCATCCCCCTCCCTGGGCTCCTGCTCCGTGGCATCAAACAAGACCATCTGGTATACCTCGGTGGGGAGGGGGTGGGAGACAGGCATCGAGCCCTGCGGAATGGGACGATGGGAAGGAGGAAAACAGCCCCTGACTCCTCTCCAGAAACAACTCCAGTGCATTATGTCACTAACACATCTGCTCCTTCTCCATCTTATGGGCACCGTCCTCAGGGTGCTCACCGGGTCTGGGGTCCGGGTCTTCAGAGGGCACGGTCAGGTGCCCCACTCCCACAGTGGGCAGGGAAGTGGGAAACCTATCCTGCTGCGTCTGTCCAAGTTTTTGCCCAAGTTGAGATGGGACCTGTGAGAAGAGCCACAAAACTTTGACAGTTGTGGTCAGAGCAAGAAAAAGAGTGAGGAGATGCCCGCTGCCCAAGGCCATGGTCAGGGTGTCCACACAGAGAGGTGGCACAATTTAGTTTCACTTTTTCTATCAGGAAGAAAGAAGATCGGACGGGGTAGAACAAGCCTGGCTGGGGCCCCTGGAGCTCATGCCAGGTGAGCACACCTGGAAGAGACCTGCCGCTTCCAGGCAGGCCCAGCCTCCTATCCTGTGGGAGCTGGAATTCAAGGGACCCAGATGATCTATGATAAAACATTGGAACAATTCTGGGTGATCTTCTAGAAATTGTAGAGAATGGGAGAGACAGGTCAATGTTCAATTTTCAAAAACAAGGAGGGAATTTGGAAAACCACAGCTAAAGGCCAGTAGGCAAGCCCAAAATCCAGGGTTTTGAGAGCAGCCGGTGAACCCCAGGAAAGAACTCGGTGGGCCAAGGCACTAACGGGGTCTCGCTAGGCATGGTCGTGCTAGAACAGACGCGTTTCCTTCATCTTCAAGTGATGGGACAACTTTCCAGGATGTTTGCATATTCAGGAGATGGTTACCACATCTTTTTTATGTTCTTAATGGAAACAAAATCATGGGTACAATTCAATAGATTCATAGCTGGTGGACTAGCTCATCAGTGGTTGAGGGTCGATACTTGACTCTCCACGCGAGTGTGCTTTGTCGCAGACAGGGGTGAAGACCTGGGACTGTGTACTCCAGGCCAGCACTCAGGAAACGAGGCAGAGGTGTGGTTTTGGGTGACAAACTCAGTCTCACGAGATCTTGAGTGAGGCAACCCAAATGGAAGGCGCTCTGCCCGGGCCCGCTATCTGGCCTCCACTCACCCGTCTCCCAGGGCCCATCTGACTGCGCACCTTCCTCCTCCCGGCCGACCTCACCATCATCTTCCCCCCGCTCCCTGCCCCCCCCACGCGGTGCCCACAGCTTCTCTGGCTGTTCTCTGCTGCCCCCTCCTGTCTGAACCTTGGGACTACTTTTGGCCAACAGTCTTCTCTCGACCCTCAATTGACAGGAGTCAATCCCACAGCCTCAGTCAGCCCCACTGGGCCATTTCTCAGGCAGCCCATCTAACCAGGCCAGAGCAGGACTGGGGCACAGTCTGCGCTGGTCACACACCGTGAGCATGCTGTTCTAGCAGTAAAGCCAGGGCTCTTCTGCTGAACGAGCAGCAGCCTTCAAGCTGACTTGTGTGTCTGCAGTGAGATATTCTCTGGGACTGGTTTCATGTTTGTGCATATTTGCTGATTCATCATCACATATTTAACTTCATACTAAAGGTTCCACTGATCCCACGTTTTACACGAAACTGAGGATGGGAGGTTCTTTGTGTTTTTGTTTTCAGTTATAAAGCCTCAATGATACAGCCGTGGTAAGCGTTGAAAGTTGGGATTTTGGTGCTGTTTAAATCCCAAGCATTTTAGCTCAAGCCTCAGCCCTGGCCGTGACCCGCTTCCTTGATTTGTCCTCACACTGATCCACGTATTTATGGGAACTGTAATCAGAACTTGCTTTGCGCCAATTTTTGCTACCCAAGATTGTTCCAGTTTAACTGTTTCCTCGATCCAACTAGATTTTTTTGGAGAGCAAGGTGGTATCTCACTCACTCTTCTCTCTGGTCCCAGGAACAAGGACAGTGACGGCCTCGTCCAGCTGTTTGATAAATAGTTCCTGGTTGACTTGGGGCTGCCAGCCCGTGAATCCTGTGGTTCCCTGTGGACGTAGCAGCCATGACTGTGAGTGACTGTAAACACGCCCCGGCTGACACCCTACCTGGGGCCCAAAATGCCCCCAAGTGGCATCGCCTTCCTCATGAAACATGTGAGCTATGACTGAAGGAACGTCCTTTCCTTGGAGTGTCCGTCCATCGTTAGGAGGCTCGCTGGGGAAGGACGGCTGGGACCCGTTTCATCAGTCTGTGAAGAGACCAGAGGGCCTCGTGACCGCCGTTCCTTCCTGGGTCTGAGGAGGAGGTTTACCTGGTTCAGGTGGAGCTGACGGGACCCGCCAGCCCTCCCAAGCACGGGAGCCTCTGCTTGCTCCTTCACTGTGGCCACTCCTCTGTAGCCGGGCATGGCGGGACGCTATCTCTGGGCTTCGTCCACACCGTCCCCTTATGTGATCCGCCGTCTGCCGCCATGGCCGTTGCAGGTGGCCACAGCCCTCTGGGCCCCGGCTGCTCTGTGTCAGTTGCGTCTCTCGTGCTTCAGGGAGTCCTTTCCTGTAGATCAGGACTTTTCAGGAGGGCGAACGGGGCAGGAGGCCCTCACAGAGAGGCCGTCGTCTCTCCGTGTGGCCTCCACTCTCGGGGCCCTTCCTTGCCCTGGGCTGTCTGTCTCCCTGCATTGCGGGTGTGTCAACATCAGCAGTGATCCTGCTGAGAGCAGCATGCCCTTTCCCCTTTGCCCTGTGGTGAGTCAGCCAGGAGGCCCTGCCCAGTGGAGTCTCGCTGACGCCTCAGGGCCACTTCCAGGGACCTCTGAGCAATCTCCCCTTGTCAGCGGTGGGGTGACCGTCCTAGCCCTCCATCTGCCCGCCACCCTGGGATGGGACAGGCCTGTGTGAGACTGCACCCCCTCCCCACGTGGACCCCAGATCCTCATCTTCCAGGATTCAGCACCAACTCCTAAGGGACCAGGTGGCAGCTAGAGGAGGGCAAGCTGACACCGTGGCCAACAGGGAGCTGGGCACCCTTGCTGCCCGAGGGTGCAGTGCTGACCGGGAGGAGGGGTGGGAAGCCCTGGATGAGAACAAGGCACCACAGGATGGGGAGGCTACTTCTCATCCTCAGGAAAAACAACGACCATCTCAGATCATTTGTGCCCGAGAAAGCACTGTGTCACCACTGACAGTGAGGCCCTGGGCTATGGGCAGCAGGCCCTGAGTTCCTGGCTGACCAGGTGGTTCTGAGTCTTGGTTTGGGGAAGGGGGCCACAGACCCCTGTGATGAAAGCTATGGTCTCCTGTGGGAAAAGGCACAAACAAGACTCAGCATGCAATTTCAGGAGTTAGAGGAATCCCTGAAATTCATCCCAAGTCTCCTGGGGATTTGGGGACCTCCCGTCCCCCGATGAAGACCCTCTGTTCTGAGTGTTACCCGGATTTCTCCAATTATTATTGGACCGCATGGAGTAAGACAGCCTTGATCCCCTTATTCACGTGTTTCTAGGTGATGGAGGCAGAGCCAGCTGTGACACACCCCATGCTCTCTAGGCTTGAGGGCTGCAATCGCACCTGACTCGGGGGCGTGCTCACAGGCCCTCGGCCACCCAGTGCTCTCTCTGGAAAGGGCGAGCTCCTTGGAGATGGGACTGTGCACCCTGCTGGCCTCAGGGCAGGGGGCTGAGGGTGGAAAGTGCACAGAGCTGGGATGGGGCATGGACGCCTGGGTGTGAGTGGCTGCAGCCCTGCTGCCTGCGAGGAAGGAGATGCCATGTGGCAGGCGCTCGGCCTCTTCCCAGCAAACAGGAAGCCGGTTGTGAGAGGGAGAAAGCCCAGTGAGCAGCGCCCGGCTTCTG
The DNA here is from genome assembly GCF_021613505.1 of Equus quagga. Classification (NCBI taxonomy): domain Eukaryota; kingdom Metazoa; phylum Chordata; class Mammalia; order Perissodactyla; family Equidae; genus Equus; species Equus quagga. The sequence continues at coordinate 131,679,848 of NC_060274.1, read as the reverse complement.
GAGCTCCGCTGGTGAGGCCTGAGGACAAAACCTCTCCTGGGACCCACGTCTGGAACCCTGATCTGAATGACAGCGTTTCCCTTCTCCTCTCCTGTGACCCAGGGTGCCCGTTACGAACCGTTTCACCCTGCAAACTGCTCTCCGACACCCTGAGCTCTCTCTACTTCGGGGCGTTGGTGGGGTGCACATGTGTTCTCTGCAAATCTCACCGCATGTGGCCTGACTTGGGAGACGGGGAATGCCCGAGGACAGGCAAGCCGGCCTCGCACCCCGCGCACCCACGGGGATGGGGCTCGCGTGTGGCGGCTGCTCCCTATGTGACACGAAGGGTGATGTGGCAGCAGGTAGGACGTGGCCTCCAAGGAGGAGCCGGGCCAGCTGGCATCACAGGATGTGCACCCGGGAGCCCTGCAGCCAAGGGCCGAGGGAGGCCGCGCCCCTCCCACAGGCGCCTCCTCACGCGCCCGGGAACTGCGTGTGGAGACCGCCTGGAGCACTTCTTTTGAAAACTCCTCTGTGGTGCAAGTCGGCATCTTTTGAGGGAGGAGTTGCTCTGTTGTTATTAATAGCTCAGAAATCACGTAGAGCCAGGTTTCCTGAATAAATGCAAGGCCTCTCAGCGGTGCTGGTTTGGGTAAATTCTGAGCCTGCCTCGGGTAGAAGGACCCGCGTGGTCGGCTGTTGGTGAATCAGTGCAGATCCCCATCCTGTGAGCCTCCGCTGTGCGGTGACGGGCTTTGAGGAGGTTAAGAGTTAAGACGAGTGGCTCCCACCTCAGCTGTGGTTCCTTACCTGGAGATTTAGAAAAAGGCAGGGCCTGCCCCCCACCTCCCGGAGGTCACAACCTCACCGCCCTGTGACCTAGGCATTGCTGGGCTCCAGGCGACCAGGTGAGGGCCAGATGTGCACGCTGGGATAGGAGGTCCCACCCCACAGCACCTTCCAGACAAAAGCACTGGGCTTCCTGAGCCTGGGATCCTCGCCCCAGAGGACTGTGGGAGGTGCTTTTGAGTGACAGTGAGGGCGGAGTGTCAGGGCCGTGCCCCAGGCCTTCTGGAAGACAGGTGGGGAGGTGACCATAGGGTGAAGCAGGTAGTGTCCAAGAGCCACCCAGTGTGTGGGGGGTACGAGGAAGGACGACCGCCCGCGAGGTGCCGCTGTGCCCACGTCTTATGGAGAATGCAGAGTGTGACAGTGGAGGGAGGGCAGCTGCCCTGGTGGAGGGGACTCTTGGATGCAAGGCCTCCTTTAAGTGAGCAGGTCCCTGTGAGAGATGATCCAGCATCAGAAAATCCCCAGAATAATAATCTATGTTTTCGGCACGGCAAAAGCAAGAATTGTTGACATGCTGAGCAAGGTCATATCTAAAACTTTTCTTGTTACCACATTAACATAAAGCCACGAGGAGCTCTTGGGTCAAAAGGTGATTCTAGGAAAAACAGGTGAAGCTCAAGGAGTCGCTCTTGCTGTGCTTGTCCACGTGAGTTGAGGTCAGTGCGAGAAACGGTGTGTGGAGGGGAGGAGGAGGACGTGGGTCTGTGAGTGCCCCCGATGGAAACTTGGCTCCTGGTGCTGGCAGGCAGATGCCCAGGTCCTTGAGGGAGTTCGGCCTCCTGCGGGCGGCACATGGGGCCACCTGCCCTTCCTGCGACCAGACGTGCCTTTTAAACCAGCACTGCGAGCTCACCTCCGTCCATGCCGTGACCTCAAAGCCACGCTCGGTGCCACCTCGGCTCCCCCATGAAGATGGGCGATGTCTCCTCAACACACTTCCACCTCCTCACACAGGACGCCATCTGCATCTCTCACTTGGCCTCAGTCTCCAACTGCCCTGGGCCAGGCGAGAACGTGTCTTTCAAAGATTTTCCCTCATTCAAAAACTACAGAAAAGCACAAACGAAAAGGAAAATTAGCATAGCCCTTCACCTCTCCTGCACAGTCCCACTCAGATGTGTGCACGGTGCCCACGCCCCAACCCACCACAGCCCCAGTGATGCTAAGCGTAAAAAGGCACATACGCACACGCCACTCACACATGTGTTGGCGAGGGGAAGTCCTCCTTTGCCCTTCCAGGTTCTTTTGGCTGATCTAATAATTAAATTGACACAAGACAGATGAACAGGAGAACGTCAAATTTAATTTCATATGTATGAAGTTCTCGTAGAAATGGGACCTAAAGAAATGACCAAAGCAAGCAGCTTTTAAACTCTTAGACAGAAAAAGAATAAATTTTATGAAGAACCAAGACAAAGAAACCTGGGCATGGGTGCTAATTAGAAGGAGGCTGAGCAGAGTTTGTCTACAGCCTTCTCAGCCCTGCGTGCCTGTCACCAGCAGGAAGGATGCCTCTCTCTCTCCTGGGGCAGGAGGGTCCCTTTCACCTGGGAGATTTATTTCCTGCTTTCAGGGGGACAAAGGACAGTCAGCATGCCCTTTTTGCACCAACTGTTTCTTAAGTGACTTTAATTCAGAATAATCAAGATGCCGCTTTGGCCTATTCCGGAGCGGCCTGCCCCGAGCCCACCCATGGGACGGGGGTGTGATTTCTTGCTGGTTTTGTTTTGTGATCGAAGGTGAAATCAGGTGTTTGCTATTGTTCCATAATTTGCTGAAAGCACTTAAGGACAAGCCATAGACCGTGGATGCCTTTCCCGACCAGGGCCTGTAGGTATGTCCCCTTATTTAATCACATAACATATTTATCCTCAGCAATCGCTTGTTTTCTACTTGTTTATTTGTTAATGCAGACAATGCCAGAGTTATTATTCTTGTACAAATGTATGCATTTATACTATAATTTTTGTAAATTAGTTTACAAGAAATGGATTTTTTTTGCTCATAGAGTATGTGCATTTTTATTGCCAAATTACCCTCCAGAAGGGCTTTACCAATATAAACACGTAATTGCAGTATATGAAAAACATAAGTATTATAAGCTTTTTAACCTTTGCCAATGTGGTAGGCAAAAAATTTGTTTAATTTTTAATTTTTTTTTGTTTGAGAAAGATAAGCCCTGAGCTAACATCCACTGCCAATCCTCCTCTTTTTGCTGAGGAAAACTGGCCCTGAGCTAACATCGTGCTCATCTTCCTCTACTTTATATGTGAGACGCCTGCCCCCACATGACTTGACAAGTGGTGCACAGGTCCACACCTGGGATCCAAACTGGCGAACCTTGGGCTAGCAAAGTGGAGCGTGTGAACTTAACTGCTGTGCCACCAGACTGGCCCCTTTAATTTTTTAATTATTACAAAGTTGAACATCTTTTCACGTACTTATTTCCACTCGCATGTCTTCTGTGATTTATCTGATCATAATCTATGCTCATTTTTCTTTTGCTTTTTTCCTTACTGATTTGTTGGAGCCATTTTCATATCAGAAATATTAACCTTTTAAAAATAGCTTAGATTTTATGATCATCTACACCCAGGATGAGTATTTCACACTTTCTTGTAATCGTTTTGTAGTTAGTTGTTTTTACATTTTGATCCATCTGAATTTTTTATGTGGGGTGTGGTAGGACTCTCACTTCATTTTCTTACAGAATATCTCATTTTCCCAGTCGTACTCACCAGGTAATTCACTCTGCACCACAGCAGTGAAAGCGGCCTTCAGCCCTGAATTCCCGGGCGTGATGGGGTCTGCTGCTGGACAATCTATTTTATTCCACTGATCCGCACACTTATTCTCATGTCAGTGTGGTGCCACCTTGATACTTGAGCACGTGTTTTAATGTCTGCAGAGCAAATTGCTCATTCTTCTCTCTCCCAACTTCTTGGCTAGTCCTACACATTTATTCTTCCAGGGCCCAAATCCAAATTATCTTGAGAATCAGATTATCCAGCCGTACATTCACACACACACTCACACGTAAGACACACCCGATGAAGATTCTCATTAGAAATGTATTAAAATTATTAAAGTTAACATGTGACTTTATAAAGCTCTGCTCTTCACAGTTGAGAGACGTTCAGTCCAGAGTGTAATTAATTTCCCATTTACAAAGGACTTGTTTTACATGTTTTAGTAGAGTTGGGCAGTTTTCTTACAGATATCTCCACTTTTCCAGTTAAACTGTTGTAGGTATTTGTAGTTGTCCCTGTCCTCATGAGTGAGATTTTCCCGCTTCCATTTCTTCTGAGTAGACCTGCGAAGAGAAACCTGTTGGCTTTGAGCATCACCATCTTGTGAATTCTCTTAGTGCTGTGATGTCCAGCTGGGTCTTTGCGGTTCCCCGGATACATGGTCATATCTTCCCAAATAATAGTTTTGTAGTTTTCGATGTTCTTGTCAATGTTACCGTGTTGCAGTAGCTTGAACCTTGAAGACGAGCCCAAGTGGCAGGTGGCAGCGCCCTTTCTGCTGGCGCCAGCAGCCGAGGAGTCGCACCGTCTCCTGGTCAGATTCTCAGGTCCCGGGAGGTAGGAATTACTCCTTACACCCCTTTCCACCTGCAGCACTGGATAGTGGCTTCCCATTCTAAGTTCCTGATAGTGGTGATAATAATGTTATTTCTTAAGACCTTTCATCAAATTACTCCTTGTCAGAAACACCTTAAAATGTGTTAACCCATCGATGTGCAAGGCTGTACCCATGGAACGCTCTAGTTGAAACTTTTGAGCTCTGAATGACCTCTAACACTGCGTCCTTGGGTGTCGTGAGCTCGTTACCTGTTCACATCCTGGCCACCACAGCAGAGAGGGCCCTGTGGTGGCCCAGACACCTACCATGAGATGCAGGAGCACAGCACCAGATGGGACGAGGTCAGATGACCAGACAGCTCTTGCTGTTCGCTGGTCCTCACACCTGCAGTCACGCAGGTCCGGCTCTTCCATGTAGCCTGTGCTGAGGGGTCTGGGTTCAAGTTGTTTTCTTTTGCATCAGTAGAGCTCCAGCATCCCAGGCACCCACAGGGTATTTGTCAGAGGTCCAGCCTGGCGAGCTCACTGAGCATGTTCCGGTAACTTCAGAGCACTCGCTCGGCACTGGTCCTTGGCAAACTGGGGGTATGGGGGTCCCTCTCTGTATCCTTCCCTCTCTACAGCACTGCTACCCCCAGCCTCAGGTGCCCAAGGCCCCTCCTCAGGGAAGGGTCCAGGAACAGTCCTACTATGCCTACTGGTGCTTCCTGTGAGCACCGTTACCAATCCTGGGGAGGCTGGCCGTGAGAGAGAGACAGAGAGAGGGAGAGTGTGTGTGTGTGTGCATGGAGAGAGAGAGTGGGGGAGACATTTGTTTTAAGGAATTGGCTCATGCAGTTGTGGGAGCTGGCAGTTTGAAATTTGCAGAGCTGGCCGGCAGGCTAGAGACCCAGGGAAGAGTTGATGCTGCAGCTCAAGTCCAAAGGCCACCTGGAGGCAGAATTCCCTCTTCCTTGGATTCCAACATATGAATTTGCCAGGGACACAGATGTTCACACCATAGCGGAGGTTAAAAAAACGTAACAAGGGTGCATGTTTTACGACTACAGTCATGCACCACATGGGGCAACCGCGGGCCACACAGACAACGGTGGTCCCCCAAAATTAGTACCGTACAGCCTAGAAGTGTAGTGGGCTCTACCATCTAGGTTGTGTAAGTGCACGCTATGATGTTTGCACAACTGCGAAGTCGCCAGACAACACGCTTCTCAGAATGTGTCCCTGTTGTTAAGCAGAGTGCCTGTGACCCAGGGATTAAGTCCCAGTGAAGAGAAAAGAAGGGACTGACATTGCTGAGCTCCTGCTGCCATTCACCAGCTCTGAGCTAGGCGCTGATACGTATTTGAATAAGTGATGGAAGCTTCGTCTTCAGGCTATAGAATACAAATAAGATAATAAGAGATAAAAGAAAGGAAATACTGATAAAAGCTTATAGAAATAAAAAAGAAGAGTCTCTGGGCACCAGAACCATGTCTCATGGTTTCCAGACTCTGCATCAGCTTTGCTGAAATGCCCACATGCCAATGTCCCTCGCCAGAACATGAACCTGGAATGGACAGTGTTCCATCTGTGGACCCACCAGATAGAGAGCATGGGTAGCCCTTGCCCTCCCATTAGAGGTGGATTTGAGGTGGGAAGAGCTTCTGTTGTGCTGTCAGCCCCGCTCTGCTCCTGGGGCCTCGCTGCCCATCACTGATCTGTGCCTGTTAAACCGAGTCACACCATCAGTCAACATTCAGGCAACTGGTTTCTCTGAGCCTTGCTTCCCAACCTAATGCATCCTGTTGGTTTTCTTGTTTTTGGTTTCAGTCTATCATTCCAGACTGTTTGGGTCCTGAATTCTGCTGCCAGTGTTCTAGCTATCCAGAGGGCAAAAAGGGCCCTGAAATACTAAAGTTACCTAGTCAGCCCGACAAAACTTCCAGGAAAGTCCAAACCGCCCCTTTCTTCTCTTCTAATTGCTAAAAATAGCATGAGTCAGCTTCCTTAGAATGAGCTGCAAATGTTCAGAAGACCTGAAATCCGCAGGCATTCTGATCATTGTGCACAATGTTCATTGACTATTAAATGGCTAAAAAGGGGGAAAAAGGTAGAAGCAGCAGAGAGGCAGGTCAGATCTCAGAACCCCGCTGTCCTCTCCACCTTCCCGGGGTTCGGAAGCCCCGCTCCCCGGCTATGCCGATGCCTCCTGAGGACCCTGCGGGGGACTGGGTGCCCACAGAAGTCAGTGAGAGGGGAGTGGAGCCAGGGGGAGACTTGTCAAGGGACCGCCTACCCTTCAAGGCTGTGGAGAACCAGGCCCAAACAACTTTGTCCTCCCATTTTAGAAGCGTCCTTCAGAGGTAAATAAAATTGGTCCCGGGACCTTCTGACTTCCTGATACTACCAAAGAGGGTCAATTACCCAGAAAACAGCAACATTTTTTCCCATCAAATGTAAGCATTCCTTAGAAGTTTCTGACCTCCTAGATTTCTGTTAAGCTTTCCAGGTCCTCAACAATTTTACTAAATCCCACAATTTTCGTGAATGCTTTAGCCCCTGCCATGACTCAATTGGGTGAAAAAGCTGGGGAAATGGAGGTGGGCCGGTGCGCTTCATGTGGAATGGTCTCCGGGTTTGGTCTGAGGGAAGGGAGAGGATTTTTTGTGAGACTCGTGTGCGTGTGTGTGTGCGCGTGCGTGTGCGTGTGTGTGTGCGTGCACGTGCGTGTGTGCGTGTGTGTGTGCGTGCGCGTGCGTGTGTGTGTGCGTGCATGTGCGTGTGCGCGCGTGCGTGTGCGTGTGTGCGTGTGTGCGTGCGTGTGCGTGTGTGTGCACGCGTGCGTGTGCGTGTGTGCATGCGTGTGCGCGGGTGCATATGTGTGTGTGCGTGGGTGCATGTGTGTGTGTGTGCGCGTGTGCGCGGGTGCGTGTGTGTATGTGTGTGTGCGCGCGTGTGCGCTGGTGCATGTGTATGTGCGTGTGTGTGTGCGTGTGTGTGTGTGCGTGCGTGTGCGCGGGTGCATATGTGTGTGAGTGCGTGTGCGCGGGTGCGTGTGTGTGTGTGTGTGTGTGTGCTCGCATGTGCGCTGGTGCGTGTGTGTGTGTGTGCGTGCGTGTGTGTTTGGGGGAGGAGGGCCTGCAGCTCCTGTGTGATGATGCGCTGACTCCTGAAGAAGGGAGAGCTGGCCTCAGCTCCCGGGACGCTTCCAGCAGGCGCTCGGGTGCACAGTCTGCCAGGGCTGTGCTCAACGAGACCTCTTAGGGATCTGTAGGCGGGGTGTTTCTGCCCGAGGCCTGGTGAGCTCCTTTCCAAACCAGAACCGCTGCTGGCGACTGATTTGGGGATGCCATCCTCTGTCCCAGGAGCTGGAGGTGGGGTCTAAGGAGAAGGCAGGAAGGCCACACCCAGCCCTGCCTGCCTTCTCCTGCTCCCTCTCCTCTGGTAGAACCGCTTTCCAGTTTTGCCCCTGAGGCACCAGGGATGGGGAGGGTCTGGGTTGTCATCCTCCTGGCATCGGCCTCAAGCTTACAGCCTGCTGGGCACCCAGAGAAGGGGTGGCCGACTTCCCCCCACCACCCCCTCAGTGGACCCTGCAGCCACCGGGAGAGTGGCCACATATGTTCCTTATCCCCTGGAGGGTGTGGGGCCAGGGGTCAGGGGGCAGCAAGGCTGGGAGGAGCTGCGCCCATACCCTCAACCTTCAGCAGCTGTTGACCCCTGACCTTCCTCTTCGGACCCAGTATGACCAGCACAACCTCAGGAATGTGAGAAAATGGAGTTTTGGGGGAGAGGGGGCAGGAAAGCTGGTGGGTGCCATCTCCCAGGAGCTGCTGGGCGGCAGGGGCTCCACGTCCCTCCCTGTGGGCTGTGCCAGGCCCGCCAGGGGAACATCGCTGCTTCTCAGTGGGGTGTGTTTCACTGTCCTCTCCTCCAGAGCACAGCCGCTCTCTCCTGGTTTTCCCTCTTGTCACATCTTCTAAAAATCTAAGTCTGAGGAACATGCTGGGGGTATAAACGGCCTCCCCATGGACCCCCACTCAAGTTGTTCATGGACAAGGCAGGTTTCTGACTGGCTGCCCCCAACTCCTGCTGTTTTTGTGTTTGCCCTCTGGCTCGCAAGTCAGCCCACATCCGCACGGCGGATCCCTCTACAGGACCCTCAGGGAAACCTAGGAGCCCCCGGCGCCCAGGGCCATGATGGGGGGGATGCTGTGATGGGGCGGGAGGCTGCCATGGGAGCAGACTCGGGACCTTGGAGGCACCTCCCTGGGGCCACTGTTGGCAGTGGGGCTCCAGACTGGACTAAGGTAACGGGGATGTGTTCGTGCATCTGTCATTTGTCGAGCACGCACTGTGGGTGAAGCACAATGAAACCAGCCAACCTGAGGCTCGCGGAGCCGAGGGCAGGAGACAGTGTCTAGAGCTGATGGGTTAAGCGAGAGCCGCCTCATAAGCATGTTGTTCAGGGCCTGAATCCAGGGGAGACAGCTGAAGTGTTGGAAGGAGGAATGAGACGTGGGATGAGGGGCAGGCACAACTCTTTGTCATAAACCTCTAATTTTAGATTACGTGTATGGAATTACTTAAACGTCAATAAATGAGGAATGTTTCGTGTATTAAGTACCCACCTGCCACGCTCTGAGCTGTGCGGCGGGGTCCTGCTCCGCGGGCCGGCAGTGTCCTCCCTGCATGGCGCCCACTCCCCGCCTTCGAGGCCACATGCTTGCTGGGCCTTGGGCTTGCTGCTCCACCCCTCACCAGTCCCTGGTCTTCCGCCCCGGGGGCTCTGGTCTTGGCCTTGAGCTGGGTCAGAGGAAGGGAGTTGAGCATTAGAGGCCCAGTCCCCACCAGCCATGGAGTCTGGAATTGGATGCCACTCTCCCGGAGGCTGGACCACCCTGTGGTGAGGCGGCCCCCAACCGCAGCGGGCCCCTGGGCCGCCTCAGCTCAGCCGAGCTCTCAGCGCCTCCACCTCCTTCCCAGGCTGGCCCTCGGCCCAGGGCTGCCTCCAGCTGCCCCTGGTCTGCCATCTGCACTGTGCCCGGCCCCTGGAAAGCCCACCTCACACTTGTCCAGCAGCAGGATGCTGTGGCACGGCGGTGACGGGGGTGTTTGTGACAGGAGCTCCCCCACACGTGTGGAAGTGGTCGTGGTCTAGAGAAGCCTGTGCTCGGTGCTCTGGGCGGGCGGCCACGGTACCCCGGCGCTGTCCTTGGCCGTCTGCCAGCGGTCGTGGTCCTCACGGGTGACAGTTCAATGTGCTTTGCTCTGTGTGTGCTGGCAGCCTCTGGAGGGGCTGGTGTGAGCTGCGGAGCCCCACTGAGCACATGGAGCCGCTGACAGAGCATCGCTCTTCCTGCCGCGGCTGCACGGCTCACAGACACCACGCCCGAGTGCAGAAGCCGGGGAGGGGCTTGTGTTCACTCCTGGCAGAGCGGCGCAGGTTCATGTGGATGGATTATTTGAAACACGGTTATGAAACAGGCAGCATTTAGAGAACGGTCTCTAAACATCCGTTCAGTCTAACTTAATAGACCCTTACTTCTTTCTGCCGCCCGCCAGGCCCCATTAGCAAGGTCGTCTCCATCACCACTTTTTAATGTTCAATCAACGCCTCGTGGTGCTGTGCCAAGATTATACAGGTACGCACATAATTTTATTTAACTCATACAAGGACACTATGAAATAGCTATTATAATTGCTATGTTATAGACGAGAAAATGGAAATTTAAAGAAATTAAATAACCTGCCCAAGATCGTGCCTTTAGTAAGTGGCAGAGTGGCAGTGTGGACACGTGTCCGTCAAAGCTGAAGACCTTACTCCTTACGGATGATTTTAGAGACTCACCTGCAGACCAATGTTTATGACACAGGACACGTGGCACGCTCTCAGGACAGGCACAGGTTCCGAGGGGCGGGGCCGGCCCGTTGGCTTCAGAGTGTGGTCCCTCACCTGCCCCCACCACCCCTCCTGACCGCCCAGCAAGCCCGTCCTGCTCCCCACCCTGAGCCTCGTGCCCCGAGCCAGACAAGTAGCGATGGAGTTAGCCAAGCGTCCCCCTTCCTCCTAACCATGAAGTCGGCCCGCAACGGCAGGTCTGTCCTCACCCCGAGGAAAGTCTCCCAGGACACTGGTGGGAAGGCAGGTCCTAGAGCCGCACGCTGGGAAGATGCCCTCCGCCCCTCGTCACACACATGCATGTGCACACACACGTGGGACATCCCTTCAACAAAGACACTGTCCTCTGTCTTGACCTCCAAGGTCAAAGGTCGACCCCCTCCTCCCTGGTCCCCACCTGCCCCACCAGGTCGGATTGTGTGTTTCTACCGTCTCTTTCTTCCTGGTCTCCTCACAGCCCCGTGGCCTGCCCAGTGACTGCGGCCTGGCCTCCCCCCGCCTCTCTCTCCACAAGCTCCATTTGCTAATTTGGCAGCTGAGGAGGGGAGTTTCCTCTGAGAAGGGGTTAGCCTTCGATTTAACTGCGTCTTGAAAGTATCCCACCCTCATTATTTGTCCAGCCACTCTGGACCGCGAGAGCCCAACCCACGTTAAGGGTTAATTCCCTTCTCTTTGCACACTTCTCTGGGTGAAGCTGGAGAAGAGCCTGGCGTGGCAGGTTCAGGGTTCAGAATACTGAGACCCCTGGACATTCGCATCTCAGCAGAGTCAGCTCAGCCCCGTGCACTTTGGCCCTGGGCTGGGGCAGGGCTGAGGACGGTGGGCCTGGCGTGCGGGCCCAGGAGCACTGGGGGCCCTGCTGCACTTTCCTCTCTGCGAAGGAGCTTGGGTCTGAGTCGGGAGCAGAAGCTCTGCCGCATACGGTCAGGGTCTCCTGAGGCTACGGCCTGCGTTAGGTGGGTGGAACTCGGCGAGATCAGCCCTTCGTGCTACCTGCTGTGGGCTTAGCATCATCCTAGGAGCATCTCCTGTGCAGAGGGCAAGTGAGTCAAAAGTGAAAAGGCAGGGGAGCCTGGTAAGTCACGTTCTCTGATCCCGTCTTCTTGCAGACGAGGATGTCGAGATCCCTCGAAGGCTGAGGTCGGGCCGCGCCTCCTCACACAGGGACTCGGACCTTTCCTGCCACGTTGGGCTGCCTCCCCCGCGTTCTTCTGGAGTTTAGGAGATTATGAGCTACTCAGGTGCCAGAAGCTGCATCATGTGTCTGGTGCCCTGCAGAATGTTTACCAGCCCTCTGCCCGGGCCACAGCGCAGGATATGAGAATATTTCTTGAAAGACTGGAAGTACCCATACCGACTTCTTTTTCCTCCTCTGCATTTATACGAGTATCTTTAACTTCAGAGGCTTAAATTCCCAGGACATAGGAAATAAGGTTCAACTGCTCTTCCTGAATTTACACCCATGTTGGCTGGAAGAGGAATGAGAGGGGAAGCCCAACCTGGGGCTCGGCCGGCCTTCTGGGATCCTCTGGAAGACACATGTGTTCTTGGTTTCACTTTTCTACTTGGACAAAACAGGGCAGGGCCCAGGCCTTCAGGGACCTGGAACAACAAGGAAGATGTGAACAAACTCTAAGGGAACTTGTCCAAAGGCAGCATCTTATGGCATCATCCGAGAACCACATGCAAGAAAGCTCCTCCAGTTCACAGTGAGAAGAGCAGCAGAGGACTGGGTCGTGGTCCCGCAAGAGCCAGCATCATCCTTCATGGTGTTCTCCACAGTTAGACTCGTCCTGATCCTTATTTATGATTGTGATTTTCTTTGCAAAACTTTTCACAGTTAGACTCAGCCAGCATCATTGTGGACCTGCTGGGTACCGTAAGCTCTGAATTAGTGGAGTTCTTATTAATAAGATTATTTTACACTCAGTTAAATGAACACGATGTGGTATTCAGAGTTGTAGCCTGCCAACTCATCGTAGGCCAAGCCAGTTCTGCACTCAAATATGCACACGGACCCTTCTTGGTATCAACAGATTAAAGCCCCCTGGGCTGTGTGTGCAGAAGGCTCCGGGTGTCTCAGTGGAAGTTCCCGTGATAACACTTGGTAGTAGCATAATCACGTAAATAACAGCAACCCGTGTGCCCCTGCAGCCTCCACGCAGGCAGACCCTGCTGTGCATGCAGTTCTCTCCTAACAGGGGAGCAAGCAAATTCCGCCACCCACCGCCTCTTCTCTCTAAGGAAAGAGAACAAAGCTTTTATCTTCCTCGTCTATTTTCCTCTGATTCCTCTCTCTGAGCTGGACGGTTTTGTGTTGGAGAGAAGTGCTGAATGCTGATGAGATGTTGTGTGATGGTGTCTTGGGTAGTCATTTTCCAAATAGCTTCCTCGAGTACAGATACTGGTTTCCCTCTCTTGAGGGACAACCGGGAGCAGTTAGGATATTATACATGTATGAGTTTTTAGATGGTTTCTCTCAGATTATTTCTGCTGTCTCTGTTAAGATTATAGACAACATAGTCTGGATGTCTGATTCCACAGGTTGACCCTGAGCAACCTCCCCTGCCTGGATGATCAGTATGAGATCCTGGAATCACATTCTCGGAGGGCGGGCATTGCTGCTCTTTCCTCTTCGTGATGGTTCACTCCCTCTTTTCAAGTTCTGCTGCCAGACTCATCCTCCAGGGTGCCTCCTGTAATTGATTCCACCTGACACCGAATGTGCCCAACCCTGCGCCCCTTTCGCCCTCAACACTGAGTCTAGATCCACTTAGCTCAGTTGGTTGGAGCCTGGGTCACGAGTTTCATTCCTGCACTAACCAATTAGTTGTATCCTGGTCCATGGCTTTAAGCTGTCAGCCTCCCTCCATAGCTGTGCGTCAGCATGTGTCTTTGGCCCTACTCAGGGCCAGGAAGCTGTGGTCAAACGATCAGGGTAAATCCACCTGCACCATTGGGAAAACTAGCCAGCCTATTCCCTGTGGGTGATGGAATAAATGAGTATAAGATGTCTGTTCTCCCATACCCAGAAATCTAGGGCCATCTGTGACAAGCCTGAAGGAAAACAGCAGCTGAAAATGTAAGATCCTTCTTAGGGTTAGAGGGTCTTCTCCGAGGCTTTCTTGGGTGTTTAATGACCATCTCCTAAAGCTGAGGAAGTGATGACAGTGCTCGTAGGAAGTTAATACACGTTAACAAGAATGTGATACGGAGCTGGCCGGGAGGCTGGCGTGGGTTATTGAGGGTGAAATAATGCAGAATATTTTGAATGTTGTTAAGTCAGAAGACTTGATAAAGACAGTAAAAATAATGATTTAACTGAGGGTAAGAAAACAACCCTGGAGGAAGCTGTTTCAGCCTTGATTCAATAATGAATCTTTCTGTACTGCGCTGCCCAGGAGGCCTCCGTCCTGCGTGCTTGTCCTCTAATGTTTATGAGAGAAGAACCCATGACAATAAAACAAGAGCGTACCTGGGATTTTATTGAAGAAGTGGGATCACTTCCCGGGTTAGTACAAATTCATCTCATCTTGAAGTCTCAGACCATCTATAGTCGCATAATTGATTACGGTTATAAGGCCAGACTGTGTTTACTGGGACTAGATAGAGAAAAAGTCAGGATGGTTTGGTTTGGTTTTGGTTTTTTTGAGGTCACGTTGGTTTATAACATTATACAAATTTCAGGCGTACATCATTGTACTTCGACTTCTGCATAGACTGCATCGTGATCACCACCAATAGTCTAGGTTCCATCCGCCACCAAACACATGTGCCCCTTTACCCATTTTGTCCTCCCCCTACCCGCTTCCCCTCTGGTAACCGCCAATCTATGTGTTTGTTTGTTTGTTTGTTTATCTTGCACATATGAGTGAAATCATACAATATTTGTCCTGCTCCATCTGACTTATTTCACTTAGCGTAGTACCCTCAAGGTCCATCCATGTTGTCACAAATGGTACAATTTCATCTTTTTTTATGGCTGAGTGGTATTCCATTGTGTATATATACCACATCTTCTTGTTCATTCATTCATTGATGGGCACTTGGGTTGCTTCCAAGTCTTGGCTATTGTTAATACTGCTGTGATGAGCATGACTGAGAAGTGCAGACAGAGCAGGATTTGAAGCCAGGCGTATGGGTGCAGCGTCATACCATGGGCCTCCGTCCTCTGTCTCCATATCCAGGTGCCCTTAATTAGGCAGCCACTCTCCCAGGCATCCATCGGACTGAGCTCTGCCCTGACAGCCTGGTGACAAGCTCCCTGGGGGTCAGGATGGAATCTTCTCTTTCCGTTGAAAGAGTAACTGGTGGGGGGTTGGAGGCTTCAACCTCGCCTGAAACTTCATCTTGGCAGGTCACACTGCCTCATCTCATGCTGTTCTGAGGGCTAGCTGAGAGTGGTGAGAGCGTGTGTAAGGACAAGAAGATCTGCCTTGAGGAATGGCCTTGTCCTCCAGGTAGACCAGGAGTCTCACACCCAGAAGAAAGAAGGTGGTCAGATCATAAAATGGGAATTATTCCATCTGCTTTCCCTGGTCCCTGGAGAGCAACTGGAAATGCATCCTAACTTTAAAATATTTGATCAGAATTCAACTAGCCAAGCACCACCATCAAAAGCACTTAGCAGTTCGTCAATAAGTATCGACCAATGATGGACACAATAGTTGGAAAAAGTTTCCCATTCCTCGAAAGCTATTTTTAGACATAATGTTGATCATTTTAATTAATATTAATTTCAACCAAGCTGCTCCTCACTTAAAACCCAGCATTCCCTCTGCTCTCAATAGGTAAGAGGATTGGTGACCGTTAATAGCATTTGTCTGAGAAGAATTTCTGGACATAGGGAATGTAATTTTGTCCATTCACCTCTGCCACATGCCTGTCCTCTCTTCTCAAAGCACAGAAAACATTCTGTCCTAATATTGACAGACAGATGTGGAGCCCAGCCCTCTGAACTAAAGCCACTTGGTGGCCGAAACCCAAGTTGGATAAAATGCAGAAAATCATACGAGTTCAGACAGTTGAGTTGTCTCGACGTACACAGCTCCCATCACCATTTACCCGTAGACCAGTTTATTTGGGTGGTAGATTCAAGTGACGATTTCAAGCTGTTTACTAATAATGTGCGAGACTCTCGCTCAGGGGACAGCCTTGGGGGGATGTGCGAACAAACATGGAGAGTTAAATCAGCAAGTCACTTACCGCAGGCTGATTGATCACAGACGTGGATTTGGGTGGCTTGGTCCGTAGGTCACTCAGGCCAAAGTCTTCATCTGCCGTGACCCAGGAGATACTGAATGTCGGGACTGCTCAGGATGGCTTGCAGATCAGAACATATGCCCGGCCAGGTTCCCCTTCCCCCGGGTCCTCCTGTTCAGAGTCTGGGGTTAGTCTCCAAGCTGTTGAGACTCCAGAGTGGAGCAAGAAACGGGTTCTCTTTCCCCCAGACAAGCTCATGTGAGAGTCTGCTGCCCACCCTCCCGAGCCTGGTGGGGATAAAGGAGGGTCCCGGTGAGAGGAGAGAGTTTCAGGGTGTTCTCCCTGCCCTAGCAGGATGTGAACATGGCACAGGGAGTGCTGCGATAAGGAGGCAAAGAGGGGAATTATTCCAGCAGCCTGCAGGTTCCAAAGGATATGGGACTTTCCTTGTCTGGTCAGATGAGAAACGACGCCTTCATCAGCACGATGACCAGTACATGCTCTTTAGTCTCGGGCTGCCCCAGAGGGGCACAGGACCGACCAAATGCTGTGCTGACCCTGCCAGCAGAAGCCAGGCTCCAGGAATAGACCCCTCATACTGGGAATCACCAGTCTTGTAAAAATATAAGCCATGGTCTGGCATTTTCCATGTAGCGTTGGTTCCTAAACTCAAGATGTGTCCTAATCAAGTTGGATCCAGTTTTGTATTTAAGACCTACATCCTGGTGACCGAGAAGGAAAGTTTGCTTCTAAGTGGCATTTGCTTTAGGGGCCCAAGATCCGAAGGAGGGGTCATCTGAGAACCCCTGACAAGGCAGCCAGCCATCCTCCATGAGCACAGTGGCATCGCTTTGAGCTGCTGCTCTTTGTGTGAGCGATTCAGTCCATTTCCAGCAAGAGGTGGAGTTGAGTTGAGGAGACTGGTGACAACTGGGTTCCGTGGCCTCCCTGTTGTTGCTGTAATGTTGGTTTGCAGACAAGCAGTGCAGCCTAAGAGCACTGGGTTGTTGTCTCTGCAGGAATTTGACTCCCACGTTCAGATGTGGGCTCAGCTCCTTGTCTTAAGCCTGACTGATGGAGGTTAGTTTTGACATTTTGTCTTGTCTTCCTCGCTGGTCCCTGTCTGTCCTTCCCAGGGAGGATGAGAATACGTGGCGAACCCGGAACTCTCTAGTTTACCGTGGACTTGGGTTTGTTCCCTTTAAGCTTTTGTTCTGTGACTTTTAATTCTTTTGGTGCTTCTCATCCAAGTTGCTTTTTACTCTAGTTTTGTTTGAATTTGGGCATTTTGTACTGTGCTGTAAAGATTTGTCTAAAGGTACTTTAACACTATAAAAGTGACTTGTGTGTCAATATTATTGATTAAAACATCTTCCTCAGCAGGGGTTGAAAAGAACTGACTTTCAGGCAGACATTGTATTCTGTTGGATCTTTCAGCACTTTTACATTCCACCCCAAATTAAAGAGTAGAAGTAATGGAGAATAAGCACGTTTTCATTTGCATTTCAAGATCCAGTCTTAGCCATTGCATATAAACTGATTATCAAGGACTATTGTCCTTCCATAGATGGAGCTGCATCTCACACTGGGATGCAGACATCCACCAGCTGTGTCAGTGGCTCCGGAGGAGAGTCACTGTGAATGCAGTCGATGGAGGTAGTGGATGTAGCCTTGACACTCTGTTCTAGATTCTGTTTGTCATCTGTGTATGCAAACATTTTACCTGTGTTGTTAACGAGTGGCACTGTCTTGGGATATGTCACTAGCTGGGTTATGCCAGAGCCTTGCTGTGTCATTGGGTTCATCAGTTTGGGGCCTCAACTCTCCTGAGGCACCAAGGACCCAGTGGAGTGAGGGACTGCCTCTGTGAGGAAACTCCCGCCCCAGCTCCAGGCATCTCGCACCACTGTTTCCAGTTCACCTTGTTGGTGATGCTACTATACCCAACAAGCGCTGGTGGATCTGTTTGCACTTGAGGGAGTGCAAACAGCCTCTACAGTTGTGATGTGTCAAGAGAGAGAAAGATATTGAGGAGAAAACACTGGAAAGAGAAAGGAGGGAAGGGAGGAGGAAACGGCAGGTGAGAAAGAGAAGAGAAAAGGAGCAGCAGGAGGGGAGTCGGGAGCCGAGGGAGAGTCCACAGGCCTCCCCAGTGGACTTCCTTCCTTGGGGCGGGAGTGTACTCACGGGGGCTCAGGCGGGGGCGGGACCTCATGCTCCTCCCTCTTTGTATTCCAAGAACCAACTCACTGGAGTTGTTCTCGGATTCTCACTGCTGTCCTGTCCTGGTCCTTGATTTCTTCTTGTAGGTGAAGAAGTTAGGTTAAATAGCCTCTCATTCCTTTACCTTCAACATTTTTACCCTTGGGGCTCTTCCCTTCCATCTTTAGAGACTTCTCCTTTCAAAGGAGGGATAAGGGCTTCCAACCAGTGTCACCACCACACCAGGCGAGGATCGTCCATTGTGAGCTGCAGCATTGGTGGAGGTTCTGGAGAGAGGATGTTCGCAGCCACCAAGTTTCACTACCAATTGCTCACTAACTGCAAAAGGAGGAAGGAATCTTGACAACGGGGCTCTGGCGGACACCTCCTAACCACAAGGTCAAACAGAGCATGGCCACCAAGACAACATGATGTCACACACCTCCGAAATGGGCACCGTGGGGAGAACACAACATCCATTACTTAATATTCTTGCTAAAAATATTTAACCTGAATCCAATAATGAGCAAACAAACGGACAAACCCCGATTCCTGTTCTAGCATGGCCTCATCAGGAGACATTGGGAGGGTTCTGTGTCCATTCCGTCTTCCGTAGGGTCCTATTTCATGGCAGGAACTCCCTGTATGAGCAGGAAAAGCGAACTAACATCCACAGAAGGTCCACGAGGCAGCAGGCACTGAGTAAGGACTTCAAATATGACGTTCTGTTTAAAAACTTTACAAACACCCTTAAAGTGGTCACTATTCGTTCTTGTTTACTAATGAAGAAATGGTCTGGAGAGGAGGTGTGTGGGGGTTGTGTGTAAATAGGAAAAACCTAGAAAGAAATACGCAAAAATACTCAGCGGCCCTGCAGCAGGCCCCTCATCTCTAAACATAGCCCATGAGACTTGAGAGGGCCAAACCCTAGGGCATCCCCCACCAGACCGTGCTGGGTCCCCAGGCAGCAACATCCCACGGGAGCCTGGGAAGAGGGCCATCCTGGGCACCCTCACATTCGAAGGTTGGTGAGCTGGACTCACAACACGTTCACACTCAACAGCCACCAGCAAAGGGGAAGATTCACCAGGCAAGTCTGGAGGACCCCATGTGCAGACTCCTACGTTCCCCTCAACCCCAGGCCTCGCACACAATACACACCTCCTCCCACAGCGAAATGCATCAACTCGTGAGCCATATTGAAATTCCCCTTGAGGCTCAAAACCCTATATATAGAAATCGTATATATAGAAACTCAAACCCTAACTATAGAAATTCCAGATTCCCAGAGAAAGCAGGTGGTCAGTGTTCCAGGTGGACAACACAGCCTTATCAATGCAGGGACTGTTCCAGGGCCAAGGTCCCAGGCGCCAGCCCAGGGCCACCTCAGGCCTGCCATGCTAACTCTTGCCTATATACCACCTCCCTCCAGAGTCCCGGATGGGGGTGGGGAGCCTCAGGGCCGTCCTTGGTCCTCAGTGATGCTATCCCCTGACTGATGCACCCCACCAGAAGTGGTCCACAGAAGGAAGCATGGGCCACACACACAGCGAACTCCTCTCCCTCGCTCCCCCTTCCTCTCACAGGGAAAAGATGTGAGCTGTCTTCCGCTCCTGTGTCATATTCCAGTCACCTCACGGAGCTTGCCCTTCTGACCAAGCCAGGAAGGATAACCTCTCAGCCTTCTCCAGCCCAACAGAGTGGATCTCCTGTCCTTACCTTCTACACATTGAAGGAGGAGGGAAAAGAATCTGGGAAGTCCTCTTGTAAGAAAACAGCCTCTCTCATATTGCAACATGATTTTATTTTGCATCTTAGAAACTGTTAATATATATATTTCCTTCCATTCCTTCTGTAATATAAAAAAATCTGCATAACTGTTAGGAGATGACGATGCTTGGATGGGCCAGGACAAAGGTGACGTGCTCAGGACGGCAGAAGGGAAAAGCACTAGTGGTACCCAAATACTGTCACTAGTGCATGTGCAGATTTTGTCACTCCTATAAAGCATGCACGGCTGATGGAGAGTATGATACACGGTTGCTGTTTCTGATGTAAGCCCCCAGAACAGTGCTTGCACATAGTAGGTGCTTAATAAATATCTGCTGGATGAATATTAAATACTGTATACATTTGGCCACATGACATACATCACCCCAAAGGCTTCAGGCTCCCTGTCTCTTTTCTGCTTTGGGGGCCATGTCAGGCGGCCCACTGGCCCTGGACCTGGGCTCCTTCTCCTCACGTGGGCTCCAAGTCGCCAAGCAGAATCTCAGCCTCACTCTGAATATCCTAAAATGACCAGGATTGTGACTCGTTCTGTCATAGGCACTGGAGCACCTAGTTTTTTTAAAAACTAGAAACATAAATCCTAAAACTCTTTGCTGATCTCTCTGTAACGCATATGCGTTTGGTCATGTCCATGCTGCAGAGAGAAGGCATTCGCTGCTGAGTCATGGAAAGAGAGAACTTACAATATGTGTCAAAGCTGTTCTTGTATCTAAAGTTCTTTTAGGATGTAACAGAGTTGCAGTAAAAAGAACTAAATGAGAAAATAAAAAATGGAATCCCCCTTCTCAGTTTTGATGAGTTTAAGGCTTTTTCCCATTTCAGAGTTTCGAGGGTCGGCCCTGAGGAGCACTGGGGAGGACCAGACTTGTGGAGGAGGTGGGGGGTCGTCTGGAGCTGGAGCTCTGTTGGGGCGGGTGGATGTGGGACAGGAGCTCAGAGAAGCTGGGAGGAGGGACAAAGGGAGCATGTCAGCAGTCGATGGCAGGAGAGCCACCCGCGGGAGGAGCGAGAAGGACGTGGGAGGAGAGAGGAGAGGATGGTTTTCCCGCTGCGTTCTGTGCGCGGGGCCGTGGGTGCAAAAGCAGTGGGTCGTGGCCCCCGCCCTCCTCGAGCTACTGGTGAAAACTGCCCCCAGGTCTAGTTTTCATCAGACGAAGTCCAAATGGTAGCGAGAAAAAGAACTCCTGTGTCTGAGACGCCTGCTTTTCTCTAACCGCTGTTTCATAAGCAGAAGGGACTGTCAAGCCGGAACATGTTCCAGCCAAACAGTGCTTGTTCCCATGTAAATTTTCCACTGGAAGCTGTTAGGAAAAAGCGTCATGTGAGAGGGGGTCTGAGAGCCAGGAGAGTTCCTTGACCTCACCGACTGAAGCTCCTGATTGAGTCTCAGCGGGAGGACAAGTATGCATTTCCCTCTCTCACTGCTGAGATGGCTGCGTGCTCCACCCCAGCTCTGTAAAGGTCTCGCCTGAATGATCTTTTCATCCAGGGGCCTCACTGTGGGTGATTTCTCATCATCCATCTGAGAGCAGCCCAGTGTCCTGTTATTTTTATTTCACGGGCATAGCTGTTTGGGTTTATCCTGTTATGTATCTGAAGAATTTGGGAGACGGCCGTTTACCGAGTCCAGAGAATAATTCATCTCTATGACTTCAAGGGCCACTCAACTTTTCCCCTCCCCAAAGCCCCAGTGCATGGTTGTATGGTCCAGTTGTAAGTCCTTCTAGTTCTTCTGTGTGAGCTGCTGCCACAGCACGCCTACTGAGAGAAGAGTGGTGTGGTTCCATGCCCGGGCACCGAACCCAGGCCGCCAAAGCAGAGTGCACCAAACTTTAACTGCTAGGCCATCAGGGCTGGCCTGCGCAACTTCTTTCTTTGCTGTGTCATGTCTCCACTTCCCACCAGGGTGGCCATGAGGACAGGCCCTCCTGTTCCCGCCTTTACTGGGCTGTGGCCTGGGCAGTCCAGTGTGGGCGTGCAGCTCCCCACCCGTCCAGCTGCCCCAGCATCCCCACCCCCTCCTCCTGCTGCTTATAGGGGAACCGCTGGTCCCCAGAGGTCCCAAGTCATACTCACTCCCCTCCTGCACAGCCATGTTCTCATGAGGCCTACAAAGAGAACCTGGACCCCAGCCCCTGCCACACCCTGAGCCCCCTTGTCCACGTTGCCTTGAAAGCACTGTGTCACTTGCTGTTTTCTGTCCTTTGTCCCTCTCTCCTGCACTGTGCCCAGAGGGCCAGCGTGTCCGTCTAGGTGAGGGCCTGGTGCACAACCCGGGTAAATAGGTGAGTGTTCTTGGTGCCACTGTGGCGATCAGGGCCGTGCCAGGGGTGGGACGGGGGCCCTGATGCTCTCCTATCCTCTGTGCCTGTCAGTCAGACATCAGGAGAAAAGAGGCCTGCATCTCACTTAAGTCGATGCTGTGGAAGGGTTATGCGTGGACTCACGACTTCATGCAGCCCCGGACCCATGCACAGAAGAGGGCACCATGTGCCTGGTCCCATTCAGGGGAAGGCCTGTTCCAGGGGACCTAGGGACCCTCTTGCAGTGCACTCCATGGGCTGCCCTCCTGGCTGTTACCAGAGATGCATTAGTAAGTGAGGCAGGGACTCCCAGGCTGCGCAGGCAGCAGAGAGCACGCAGCTCATTCCCCTGCAGCCTGGCCGCTTCCCAAATGCTGTAGAGCCCTGAGGAGCCGCCGCGGCTGTGGATGGGCGGTGCAGAGGCAGGGTTCAGTGCCCTCCGACTCTGGAGGGCTCTGTCCACCCACTCGTCCCACTTCCAGGATGTACTGTTGTCAGCCTCTCTGTGTGGGGAGTGTCTGTGAGCGTGCTGCTTAAATGAGTGTCAGAAGGTCACTCGTACTGCAGCCTAAAAGCCCAAGGGCATAATGTGTTACCTTCCTGGAGTGTTACGTTATAGGAGGGGAACATCCAACGGAATGCACCTCTAATGGTGGAATTGCAACAGAGAAAATATTTATCACCCAGCTAGCAAGGTGCATGTGGCACAAGGGAAGGGTGTTGGAGAGACACAGTGAAAACAGGCGATAGGCCAAGAAGAAACTCTTATTCCTTTGGATCTCTTCTGCATGGTCCCTTTTTCAACCCAGAATTCCTGACATGGTGACTCTCCCAAAAAGTATAGCAACTCGTAATGGTGGTGAGTCTTAACCAAGAGAGAGAAGCAGCAGGTAGTCAGGAAACAGGGTTGGGGCGTGGGACTGGAGGAAGGGGTGTGCAGAGTTTGAGGGGACAACCCTCCCCTACCCACCCCCAGTCTCCACGGCGCCGTGGGGCAGACATCGTCCTGGGACCCTCCACTGTTCCCAGTGCTTGGCCCCTGTCAGCACAGCCCTTGCCTTCCCAGATGCCAACATAGCCACAGACTGTCCCTCCATTTCCCTTGCTCCCTCTGGGGCGGAGTGGAATGTGGTGCTGATGTTGGTTCAGCCAGCCCCGGGGCCCACACACCCTCAGGTGCAGACAGATAAAGATTGCTCCGGGAGGGTCTCCCACAGTTAGCGTCCTGCCCCCATGCTGGCTCTGACCTGCCCCGACCCTGACCACACTCCACTCCATATGAGCCCCCGGAACCGTGTTCCTCAGGCAGAATAGGAAACGGACTCCACTGGCCACAAACCCTTCCTCCCTGGGGCCTCGGGGAAGAGGCCTGGGTCAGAGGCCGGGACAGAGCCCAGAACAAGACTGCAGGGCCTTGTGGATGGAAGGGCTGGTTTGGGGCAGGAGATGGGTCAGGGGTCCCATAGGGTCCTCAGTCACAGCTGTGCAGAGAGAAGAGGATGGGCCAGGAAAACGCCCGCCAACAAGAACGTCATCCTGTTCTTGTTGGAAAGGTGGATTGAGGCCAAACAGCAGTTCTCGTTGCAAACTTCCGAAATCACTAAGCATCAGGCTGGAACCATTGCTATTGATGGAGGAAGTAAAAGTGGGGCCTTTACCAATAACTGAAGTAACAGCACCATGAGGTGAACCAGTGCTGTTCCCGCTGTACCAATGATCAAACCGATGTGCAGACGCAGCCAGCCACACGGAGTCTCCGGGCACGAGGACGTCGAAGCTGGGGCCAGCCTGTGGACGCCTCGGCGCCAGGGCCCACGCCCCTGCCTCTGGCTTTCCCGCCTGCGAACCGGACCTGAGGCTGTCCCCTGGAACGCCTTTCTCGTGGCAGCAGCAGAGGAGGCCTTGCTGGCCGTGGGGGACGAGCACCGTAGGAGTGACCGAGGGCCCACACCTCACACGGCCACATTCTGGCCGCTCAGAGAGAGCAGCTCCTCTGGCCCCGTGAGCCAGGTGGGGGACAAGTCCCAGCACCTCCTGGGGTCAGAGACAGGGTCTCTCAGCTCAGCAGAAAGAGCCCTGGCCTCAGCGACCCACTAACTGGAGTCGACCGGAGTTGGGTTTAAATGCCATCTGGTGGTGACGTGTCTGCTCTCCTTGTGGAGTTCAGAAAGCTGGTCCTGCTGACTCAGGTGCCTTCTGGGCTAGGAGTCAACCTGGGCCTCACTTCACCTTGAGATCCGTGCGTTGGGACACCCCATCCAGGGGGTGGGGTCCCGGGGGCCACCCATCAGGGGACAGCCACCTGCCTCCTCCCCCTCACATCCGTCCCACCTCCAGGTCCACAGATTGGCTGCTGCTCCACTGGCCCCTCTCTGAGTCTCCGATGTCTTCACGGGGGACCGTCAGCTTGCACACCAGGAGGTGGGATCACGACCAGCCCTCAGAATCACGGAGGGCGGCAGCTTTATTATAGGTTATAAATTGAAACTGCTGAAACCATTCAAGAATTACGGCTTCAATAATGTCAGATTTTGTCAGGGAGCAGAGTGCCATCTGGGGAATTACAGCCTGGAAGAGTGAGCACACGGCCTGGGGACCTGCCAGTGAGACAGTGGGCTGGCAGCTAAATCCTTAAACCCACCTGAGAGGTGGCCCAGTGACAGCCAGCAGCCTCTGTTCTCCAGGCGCCGTCCTCCACCTGCTGCAGGAGACAAGGCGCTGTGGGAAAACCTCGGAGGCACCCACGGCAAGCGTACGCCACGACCGCCTCCTCCTCCAGCCTGTCCTCCTCCATTCAGAACTGTTCATTGATTCATTCAGTCAATCAGTCATTGAACACACTTGTTATTCCCACCTCTGAGCCGAGGATCATGTGCCATCTGGAGGGGGGAGGGCGGATGAAATGACCCACCTTCCTTCTCCTCCAGGAGCTCCTCGTCCCAAGACGCTCTGCTACAAAGCTGGCTCTGCGTGGATGTCCAAGGTGAAGCAGTCTAAATTCTGTGAATAAATGAACCCCTGGGACCCCATGGTCGCCAGCCCCATGGAGGTCAGGGTGCACTCATCCAGGGACCCCATGGTCTCCAGACCCATGGAGGTCAGGGTGCACTCATCTCTGGACCCCATGGTCCCCAGCCCTGTGGAGATCAGAGTGCACTTATCCGTGGACCCCCATGGTCCACAGCCCCATGGAGGTCAGGGTGCACTCATCTCTGGACCCCATGGTCCCCAGCCCTGTGGAGGACAGGGTGCACTCATCCATGGACAACATGGTCCCCAGCCCCACGGAGGTCAGGGTGCACTCATCTGTGGGACTGCTGGAGTCATTGGTTTGGGATCTCAGGCTTTCCTGGAAACTGAAGTCATGACTAGCCGTGACTTGTGCCCCCAGGGCACAATTGCTCCCTGGGCCCTCGCGTGATTGTACTTTCTCTGTCCCCATTATGTCACCATGAGAGATAAGGTGGTGTCCAGGCCACATGGTTGACAGATTGAAGCTCGCCACCAGCCGTTCATAAATTCTGTTGGAAATGGGGAATTCTCTGAATTTAATATCTCAAGACCGTCCCTCAGAAGACCACATCCTTCTCCTGACAGCGGCTGGCACAGACGGGACGGATGAGATCAGGTGCCTTGCCCAGCTCCGTGGAGCGGCACCATCTCACAAGTCAACAGCGGAGGTGACCTGTGATTTCAAAGGGAAACTCCCCAGGGCTGTTTCCATTTTCATGAAGCGTGTGTCTAGGGTTGAGGGGCTTTTTGACACTCTCAGGTTTTCCCGCCAGACTCTCCTGGTAGCAATTAGGATGCGGGAAAACCTCTTAGTCTTCCTGACTTTGCTTTCATTTGGTCACTGTTCTCATCGGGAACTTTCCGTGACTCTGTTACCCACAGAAACGAACTCTGTCCCTTGGCCCTCACTTTTGGGGTCTTCCGAGTCTCTCCCATTCGTGCTCATGGTTCCCCCAGGCAGCCTCCACCATCAGTCTGGGCTGCTCACCTTCTCCTCTCATAGGGCGTCAGTGGCTTCCCTCTCGAGAATGCCCCCTCCACCCACGGTCTGAATCGCATCCAGTTTGGGTCCCGCCCAAGCCCACCTCCTTCCCTGACTCCTCAATCTCGGCGATTCTCCTGACACTGAACCCGCTCCCGAGCAGCCGTGACACTGGCACACGGGCGTACATTGTGTCTCATATGCCAGGTTGAGAAGTGACGCAGAGACAGGCAACCTCACGGCGGCTCAGGCTCGGATGGGTCACGGCTGAGCAGAACATACTGATGCCAGGGGGCCTGAGGGAAATGCCGTCCGGCCCTTCCCAGGTCTCGCCCACCTGCCGGGGCCGACCAGACTGGAGGGTCAGGCACGGCTGGGCTGCCTGGGCTCCTGAAGAGCCACTTACTTCCAGAGCCTGGGCGGGAGGCCAGCGTGCCCGTCATCATACTGTTCTCATAGAAAGTTGACAGTGAGGCCGTTGTCTTCTTCATTTCATCCGTCTCTGTGAAAAGAATATTTCTTTTCAAAATCTAGTAATAGTTATGATTTTCAAAAAATAGTTGGTTTGTTTTTATCACATCAACTTTGTGAATCCTGTTTCCCCCCTCACAGTGGCTGCTAGGGAGCTTACCGTCCAGTTGTAGCTGGTTATTTCCCTTGCGTATTTCTCCTGCGTTTGATTTTCTTCACCCATTTTTCAAATATTTGTTTTGCTTTGCTATATTATATGCATCTCTTTTAACTACCTTTCTGGAATAATGTGAGGCATGAACGAATAACAAGGTTATTTAGTGTCTGCACGACTCTCGGCACTGTGTGGAGCTGAGTCGAGTTCACTGAGGCGTTGACCAGTCAGCTTGAACCCAGATCACTGCAGTTATTGTGTCACCATCATCGAGGGATCTGTGCTGCTCTGTGCCAGAGAGGACGAGATGAACCTGGAGCCAACAGGCAAAGGGATTAACGGCCAAGGTGAAAACAGCCACGGTGGATGAGCGCTGCGTGGAGGCCCGGACAGGGCAGCATGCGGGAGGAGGGGAGGAGGGCTGTGGCCTCTCAGCTCCCACGTCACATAAGGCTTCCTGCCGTGTGCAGGTGGGCATGTGGCCCTCACAGCGGCGGATGCAGGAAGCAGGACGTCAGCACCACTTCCTGGGAGTAAAGATGTGGGTGACGCTGGGGAGGCAGGGACGTGGCAGAGCGGCTGCCCGAGGAAAGGGCGGGGCTCACCTGGCCACCGTCACTGGACTTGCTGAGACCAGAGTGACACGTCCTGGAGGTGGGAGCCCCCGTCTGCTTGCTTGTTACCTGACAGCGGCTCCAGCGAGTGCCACCTCCAGGCACGTGCTGCTGATGTTAACGTGGAGCCAGGGCATCTTTAAAGATCCTCCTGGCCCATGACCAAGTTGAGGAGCCAAAGGTCAGAGAAGAGGAAACGTGGGACCCCTCTCGTTCTGTGGAAACGCCTGGGGGAAGGCTCACAGGGAACGGTGGGCTGGGTGATCCCGCCTCGTTAAGCACAACGTGTTAACGTCTATGGAATTGATTAGGACATACAGCGTGTTCTCACTGAGGCTTCAGACCCATCCCACAAGGCCTGGGAAGGAAGGAATGTGCTCCTTTTCCAGAGGAGCAAACCGGGGCAGGAAGACAAAGCATTCCGACCCTTGTCTCAGTGGAACCTGGACAAGCCCAGGCTCCGTGGCTCCAGGCCAGTGCCCTCCTTCCTGCAGCCCGGACACCCGTCCCCAGGGGCTGCCTTGGTGGGGGCCACCTGCCCCCGAAATGCCTCAGGCTCCAGAAACAGCTAGTCAGAGGGTGGAGGCCAGAGAAGGAAGTTTAAACAGCTGATGCATAAAGTAGCCGGAGACGCACACTTGCCTGAAAAGATGCTCCACCATTCCTGAGACCCTAGTGGAGAGACCGGCATCCTAGCAGCCGGTTCATCCTGTCAGGTTGTGCCTGGTGGGATGTCCACCTGGTTTGTCCTGCAGGGAGCACCCTGGTGGGGAGCCGGCACGCAGCGGCATCTGCCGGGGCCTGCGTGGTGCACAGCCCAGGCAGGGGGCCAGGCCCGCAGGAAACGGAAGCGGCCCCAGGCTGCTGCCCACATGCCTCAGGCCTCCATACAGGGCACGACCCCCTTCCTGCCCTTAGTCCGGGGACCCCTGGCTGGGCATGTGCTTCGGGGGGCTTGGCCCCTGGAGGGTTTCAGGGAATTGTCAGGGTCGGCAGCTACCCTTGTCTCCATTTCTCCCTCCAGCCTGATGTTCGGCTTCCTCAGCCGCTTGGAGAGTTCTGTTTGAAGCATGAACATCCTCTGTTAAAACGCAAAGGCTGGGCGCCTCTGGCTGCCACTGGCCCGTGACGCTTCCGTGAGATCTAAGTGAGTGCTTCCTGCGAGGACGAACAGCAGAGGCCGGCAGCCGGGAGACCCTGGAGCCGTGGGCAGAGCCGTCTTCCTTCTCCCGGAGCTGGCCGGGCGCTCACTGTAAGCCTTCCCAGCTCCTGCCTACCCACAGAACAGACTCGACTTCTAGCGTCACTGCAGGCCCCCTCGGCCTGCCTCCCCCGTCCTCCCAGCATGGTCACGGATGCAGCGTCAACCCCCACTGTGGCTGCTGCCCTGGCTTCCTCCCGGGGGCAGGGTGAAGGGCGCAGCCCTGGGTCAGGCAGACCCACATCCCGGCCCAGCTGTGCTCTCCGACCTCAGTCTTCTCACTAAGCTGGGAACGTGAACAAGAAGCGTGTCATAGGAGTGCTGTGACCGTTCACGAGTGACCTCGCACAGTGCTCAGCGGCATCGTGGCAGATCATGGCAGGCACGCCATGATGGCTAACAGCCTTCAATGCGATCACTGCTGTCTCTATCCGTCCAGACCCAACTCGTCCTCAGGCAGGACACTTCCAGAACTCCTCAGGGGGATTCTGCCCCACCAGTGTCTCTCTCTGTGTGTCTCTGTCTCTGTATCTGCCTGTCTATCTGTCTCTTTCTGTCTCTGTCTATCTGTCTCTGTCTCTCTGTCTCTCTCTCCATCTCTGTGTCTGTCTCTCTGTCTCTCTGTCTGTCTCTGTGTCTCTCTGTCTGTCTCTGTGTCTCTCTGCCCCTGCCCTTTGCGTTTCTTTATTAGCACACTTGCCTTGTGCTCTGTCTTTCTCTTCTCCTCAGTGGCACGCCCTCTGAGGGCAGGGCATGTCTTGCTCATCTGAATCCCCAGGTGCAACACTTTGCAGGTAGGACACCGTGATGACTGTGAAGTGAATTGGGAAGGAGTGGTGGAAGGTCACAGGCAGTGTTAGTGAGGGGGAGTGTAGACAGGGAAGATGAGGGCAGGCATTCTGGCAATCTCTCTCTCTTGCTGCATAACAAATTATCCCACAGTTTAGGGCTTAAGTAATCACTCATTTTGCTCACAAGTCTGTCATCTGGGCAGGGATGGTGGGGGTGGCCCATCTCCGCTCCACTGGCATCAGCGGGGACACCCCAACCAGGGCTGAAGGGTTCACTCCCAAGATGATGCATTCACATGGCAGGAAAGTTGGGGCTGGCAGTCAGCCAGGAGCTCAGCAAGGGCCGCTGACTGGAAGCCCAGCTCCTCTCCAAGTGGCTGCCTCCACAGGGCTGCTTGGGCTTCCTTACAGAACAGCGGCAAGTTTCTGAGAGCAAGTGTCCCAAGGAATGGAACTCAGGGTCTCTGGAGGCCCAGAGCCAGACGCTGGTCCAGCAGACATGCGGCCCCCCGCTCAGGGAGGGCAGAGGTCTCACCTCAGCACAGAGTGTCCGAGAACAAGCCACCTCTTCGGTTGACCATCCATGAAGCTTAACGTCCAGTGCTCCACAGCCCTGCAGCGGGCGGGGCCGGCTGGGCAGCTCTAAGAAAGTCTGGTTTATTGGGCCCCGCATTAGAGGAGGAGCTGGAGAGAATTTTCTTTCAGATTTGTTTCATTTGAAAGTACTCCCTGCACAGTGCTGCGAACTTTGTAACTAGTGTCTCCCCAGAGCAGAAGGTCGGAGAGCACATCCGCCAATGCACAGGGCCAATGAAGGAAAATGGAAAGAAATGAGCTTCACGCACTCCTCATTCCCATATTCTTTGGTGCGTAGAGCCTGACAATAGCAGAAAACCTCACAGTTAAATATGGAGAGAGAAGGAAAGCTGCTCAGCCCTTCCACACAGAAATGCTTAATTGAAACTTCGGTTTCTCTACATGTTGCTGTAAGAATACTTAATTAGCATTATCATTAAGCAATAATAGATCGCTATAGTGACATTACGCATTCTGTGACCGATGCATTTAAACCAGCAGAAACCTCCCGTATGTTCTGTCTGTAAAAACCTCACTCTGCAGCTAGCACTGTTACAGCACGTTCTGAAATTCAATTCACAGGATTAAACAAATAGAGTTAAGGGCACCGGTGTTTCATATCTAAATTACATATTGCATGGGGAAGAGGATGGGAAAGACTTCTTTTTCAAGTCGCCATACACTTTCCGGGAAAATCAAACCAGAAACGGCAGTTGCACAGTTTGTATTGGACCCAGTTAGCAGTTTATCTTTTAAATGAAATAGCTGAAGTGGATTCAGTCTTATGGTCCCTCTAGACTTTGGGTCACCCGGGGTCAGACAGTGGGACCAGAGAGCTGCTTCCCGGGGTGACAGCATGTGAGTTTCCCCACCATGGTCGTGATGTTCCTATTTCTGTGGCAGTTTTGGAGGGTCTTAACAAAAAACCTTGTGGATCCTCCCTCTTACTGGGCCACTCTGAGGACATTTTCCACTGAATCATACCTGCTTGAACTGCATTTTTCTTATAGATATTGTGGATCCTGTGGCGGGTTATTTCTCATCTTTCCTGTGGCCTCCTGGAAGCTCAGGATCCAATTCGTAGCTCACTTTCAGCAGCTGGATGGGAAGTGGTAGCCTGGGGGTCTGCAGTCTAATCTTCCGCCTGAATTTTTTCTTTCTGATTTTTATCAATATTTCCCCTAGAATTGATTTTTTTTATTTATATACTTCTCCACTTTATTGTATGTTTTCCAGTAAGCTGTCTTTTGTAGAATGAGAAGAGATATAAATAAATTTTAGTTCACAAAGAAATAGATGAGTAAACATATAAAATGTCATTCGTTGTATGAGGAGTTTGGGAGATCAGATACACGTGACACCTTTAACAGTTTTTGTTATGGGCATTTAATTAACACGGTGTGGAGAGCACACTTTGTGTTATTCATTCAACAAATAATTATTGAGCATGTCCTCTGTGCCAGGCTCTGGGGACGATGGGCCCGGTCCCAGCTCAGCGTCTGGTAGAGGAGACAGGCTTTATGTGGGAGCAGAGCTCGTGACCTAGACTGGCCCAGAGGGAAATCTGAGATCAGAAAGATAACAAGCAGTGGGTGGGAGAGGTAGGGCACAGTGCTCTGGAAGAGGGAACAGCACCTACCAAGGCCCTGGCACTCCCCAGCATGAAGGGCCGGCGAGAGAGGCCCAGAATCACGGAGGGTCCCCAGAGCTGGCGCCAGGTGGTCTTCGTAGGCCATGCTGGGGACTTGGGGTCTTCATCCTAAAAGCGCTGGCAAACCACTGAATGTTTAAGCTGGAGGGGCAACGCAAGCTGTGTATTTTGAAATCATCTGGCTGGTCTGGGGAAGAACAAACTGGCCTGAGTGGAGGAGACCACACGGTGGAGGGAGGGCGGCCAGCAGGGGCCTCCCTCACAGAGGCCTGCTGAGAAATGTGGGGGGTATTCATGTGGCTGCTAGGGATGTAAGATGCAAAGTCAGCAGGACCCGGAGAAGAGCAGGGTGTGCGGGAGGCAGGAAGGCCAAGGGTGACCCTCGGTTGCCGAGGCCGAGCCTGAGTCCTGGAAGGGGATCCCACCTGGAGGACGTGGTCGTGAGGTTGTTTTGCTGTTTAGAAATTCAGGGGAAGACGTCGAGTGTGGAGACATTTACACAGAACCCTGGGAGCCAATGACGTGGCTAAGACCATGCTTTTGCACCCAACGTCTGCTGAAAATTTGGGGCCCACCAGGGACCCATGCTGTCTTGTATGGCCCCTAGTGGGGCTTGTGTTAGCAAAATTCCCAGACATTTGCAATTTCATCTTCACTTCTTGATATTGTTCTGATCCATGTTTGAATTTACAACTTTGCAACCTTCGTATTTCCATATTTGCTTAGTCATCCTGTTATACCTAAAAATCAACAGAGACGACTTCCTCAAACCAGAACAGAGCCATTCGGGGTGGGTGGGGTGCTAGAGGGAAGGGCGCTGGGAATCAATGGGGTGAGTGGCGCCATTGTTGCCTGGATTGCTGGCAGCTCATTAGCACTGCCCCCCCTTCAGATTAGCAGTAATTAAACTGTGAAATCAGACCAGCGCCTTAAGCTCAGACACCATACCAGGCTGTCAAGAGGGATGGCGGGGGATAAATCACCGGCCCGTGCACGGCAGCCCCCTTGGCACGGGCACGGCGTGCGAGAGGCGGAATAATGAGGACATTCAGCCTCTCCTCTCGGGTGGACGCTGGGCAGGCAAGCTTCCGAGTGTTGTCATGACGATGACGGGGCGCGGGCAAACTCTTCCTCCCGCTCGCTGTGGTTAATGAAGACGATCATGAAAAATTATGCCAACATTGCGGCCGCCGTTTTTGTATGCTGGCTGGCACACACACCTTCACACCCAGTGGCACCACACAACGGAGACAGGAACTGTGCGCTGACAAACGGGGCAGGGACGCCGGGCAGCGTCTGACTCAGAGATGTGAGAGTCGAGTCAGCTGAGTAATTTCTCCAAGCAAGCCTCGCTTTGCTCTTCAAACCCTCACTAGGTGGCCCCGGGCTGTGGGTGCCAAAAACATCCCTACTCACTTTTCATTATTTGCTACAGAAAAGACACTGCAATTAAATTGAGAACCACTCCCCTCAGCAGAATGAATGGGAGCAACAGACCTTTAGATGTTTTAAAATTTTTAAGGAAATCAGTATTTATCATTTCCAAATGACTCTTCTTGTGGGGTGACGTCAGTGAGTTTCATTTTTTTGATGGCTTCTCTTGACTGAAACATTTGAGGCGGGGCTGGGGCCGGCTGGGCGGTTCCCCTCTGCGGCACATCGGCCCCTTTAGCGTCTCCAGGAGCCCACGAGCCTCCTGTTTGCTCCATCACATCTCCTCGAGAAGATTAGCGACCAGGAGGGTGGGTGTCCGGGCCAGAGCTGCACCGTCACCACGGTGGGGTCACTTCTTGGCTCCAGAGACAAGCCTGGGTAGGACTGTGCATACGTGCTCTGCACGTGTGCGCCGTGCTGTTGTGGATACGCTCAGATGCACAGACAGATGCATGTGAGCTGCTCAGAGGAGCAAAGGACGACGTCTTCACTGTAAAATGGACTTGCTGGCTCTCCTCTCTGCATCTCCTGTGCTGTGGACTTGAAGTTCCAACAATTTGGGGAATTCGCAGAGATTCACAGATAGAGGTCGGCCTTGTTCCTGAGCTCCCCTGGTTGCTGGTTTGTTAAACAAAGACACCCAAGGAGTTGCACCTCGAGGTGGTGCTTGTCCTTCTAGTTTTCTGGGTTTTGGTGTTTGTGGAAGGACAGTATTGCCTGCCACACCGGTGTTGGGATTTGTGGTAGCAATTCTCTTCTTATTGCTCAGCTTCAGCAGTAAGGGAGTTCTGGGAGATCACACTTTCCATTAATGTGTCTTCGAGCCCTTAATGCTCCTCAGCTGAGCTCTCTTGTTTTTGGAGTTTTCTTTTTTCTTGAGGAAGATTAGCCCTGAGGTAACATCCACTGCCAATCCTCCTCTTTTTGCTGAGGAAGACTGGCCCTGAGCTGACATCTGTGCCCATCTTCCTCTATTTTATATGTGGGATGCCTCCACAGCATGGCTTGATGAGTGATGCACAGGTCTGTGCCCAAGATCCAAACCAGCAAACCCAGGCTGCCAAAGCAGAGTGTGTGAACTTAACCACTGTGACACCGGGTGGCCCCTGAGCTCTCTTGTTAGGTTGTGCCTACCTTTCCACTTGAACAACAGCCAACAGCAAGGAAAAGGCAGGTCAAAGCTGCTGCTTCAGAGCTCTGCTCCTGTCCTGACCACGTGTGCCCCGCTCCCACCGTATTTCCAAAGTACGCAAGAATTAGAGACTCCATCACTGCCTTTCAGAGGCCCAGAACCGCCGTTTGACAATATCAAACAAAGCAGGGCGCTAACGTGTGGTAGTGGAAGGAATTTGAAGAACTGGGCTGAGCCTGGCTCAGCTATGCATTCAGCACCCTCAGTCTTTCTCTACCCGTAAATGGGAGCATTCGTGGTTCCCCGGGTCACGTCCCGTGGCTGTTGGAAGGCCCCCTCAATCGTCAGACAGTACCAGGATTCTGGAAACAATGAAGTGCAGGGTGTGTCACAAAGGTGGGAGAAAAGGGACGGCGCAGTCCTGAATGAGCGGCACTGTGGACGGTCGGTCTGACGTTTAGAATGAAATACCAGGGAGAAAACAGAAGCCCCTCTTTCCTGTGGTTTGGGGTCCTGAGTGCTCCCATTCTGCTGGTGAGCAATGGTGGGACGGTAAATGCACGTGGGAGTGATCTGAGCGATGGTGGGATGGTAAATGCGCATGGGAGTGATCTGGTAGTGAGCCCGTCTAGGGGCGGCAGGCACTCGTGTGCTGTGTCAGGCTTACGTCATTTGGCCCCACAGGGCGGTGCCACTGTCGTCCCCATTCTGGAAACAGGAGGTAACTTGCCCAGAGCCCGTCGTCTATAAGGGGCAGTGGCAGGAATTCCATCCCATGCGCCAAGCCCTGGCTGGGAGCCGGGCAGATGCCAGCAGGTGTAGACGCTGCTGGTGCGAAGAACCCGTGAGCAGCCAGCAAGGGAGTTGGCTTGTGCTTCACTTGGGCTGCACCAGAGGGCCCGTGGGGAAGGCCTGAGAAAGCCGGGAGGGAGGCGGAGGGGATGGGCTCCGAGGCCAGGAGCAAAACGTCGTGACTCGCTGAGCTGCTCCAGGCCCAACACCCTGCTCAGCCTCGCGCAGAGGGGTCTCGAGCGAGTGGCTTCCCTCCGGGCGCCTCAGGCTTCCCCTCTGTGAAACGGGTGAGCACAGGACCCTGGCACAAGGTTTCTGTGAGGATCCCTCAGTCCCGTGGAAGCCCTTAGAGCAGAGCCCAGGACAGACACACACTCTGCACGCGACAGCAAGTCTCCCTAGACAGAAGCTCCCTGAAGGGCTGGGTTTTCTGTTCCACTATTGTATCTGCTGTGCAACGCTTGAAGACAGGATGGATGGATAGATGGATGGATGGATGAATACGGAAGCTGACCTGTCTGTAGCGAGTAGCTGCTGCCTCCCTGGCTACATTGCTGGTCTGTCCCGACCACAGCCCCGTGACAAAGAGTGAGCCTGTGTCTCTCCTTCTTGGTGGAAGCGTGGACATTTGGAGGGTGCTGGGAACACTCATACCCCCCATCCCAGGTTCAAAACCATCTGCCTCCTCCCAACAGCTCGCCAGAGGCCAAGGGACCTGCGTGCACCCCTGGGTGAGAACGAGGCCGTCAGACCATTTCCTGTGAGTCGGTCGCTTGGGGATCAGGGGGCTGCCTTCTCCAGAAGGGAGGCAGAAAGGCGAGTCCAGGCCCCAAGACCAGCCCACACACATGCAGCTGGGTGGCAGAGCCTCAGATGCAGTGTCCTGGGTGCGAGGACAGAACTTGGATGCCTAGGGTCAGCCAAGGCCCTTCAGGGCGTAGAAAGACGCGTGTGGCTTGGAACACTGACGGGGTACCCTGGGCTCCACTCCCAGGGTTCTGCAGCCTTGAGAGGACGTTGGTGCCCTTGAGCCGTGACGCAGGAGGGGCCATGAGTCCCCGTCCATTGACCCGTGTCTGGCTCAGGAAGGGGAAGGCTCAGAGACTCACAGGTGGATCCTCTCACGCGCCCCAGACCCCTCACACTGGGGTCTGAGCGTAGGCTTCCTTTGTGGGTATTAGTGACACAGCTGCTCCTTCTCCTGAAGGCGTCTGCACGGGCTCTGCTGGGCGAGGGGCAGGCAACCCAGTGGTGAGAGCGCGCGGAGACCCTGGGGCAGTCTGAGCAGAAGCCCTGGGGAGCTGGATCAGGATGCCTGGAGCTCTGCAGTGGGAGTGTATGTGGGAGGGAGGAGGGTCCCACACAGCACAGAGGCCTGATTGCTCTCAGGTCCTGCTGCCTCCTCAGCCACGAGTCTCTCCGCTCTCGCTCTTCTTTTTGAATTTTTTTTTGCTGAGGAAGATCAGCTCTTAGCTAACATCTGTTGCCCATCTTCCTCCACCTTATATGTGGGTCACTGCCACAGCATGGCCCACAAGTGGTGTATGTCCCTGCCCAGGATCCAAACCCAGGGAACCCAGACCAGCAAAGTGAAGTGTGCTGAACTTAACCACTACGTCATGGGGCCGGCCCCTTGAATTTTTTTATTGTGGTAAAATACATAACATAAAATTTCGCATTTTAACCATTTTTTAAGTGTGTAGTTCAGTAGCATTAAGTACATTCACATTGTCGTGCAACCATCACCACCATCCATCTCCAGAACTCTTCATCTTCCCAAACAGAAACTCTGTCCCCATTAAACACTCACTCCCCATCCCCCTCCCCCGCTCCTGGCACCCACCATCCTACTTTCTGTCTCTATGAATTTGACACCTCTAGGTCCCTCCTATGAGTAGAATCATGCAGTATTTGTCCTGTGCCTGGCTTATTTCACTGAGCATGATGTCCTTAAGGTTCATCTGTGTTGTCACAGGTTTCAGAATTTCCCTCTTTTTTTTTTTTTTTTTTTTTTTGGTGAGGAAGATTGGCCCTGAGCTAACATCTGTTGCCAATCTTACTCCATTTTGTATGTGGGATGCCACCACAGCATGGCTTGATGAGCGGTGCATAGGTCCATGCCAAGGATCTGAACTCATGAACCCCAGGCCACTGAAGCAGAGCACGTGAACTTAACCACTATGACACCAGGCCAGCTCTGGGAATTCCCTCCTTTTTAAGGCTGAATAATATTCCATTGTATGGTTGGACCACATTTGGCTTATCCTTCATCCATCGATGGACACTTGTGTCTTGTGTTGTTTCCCCCTCCTGGCTGCTGTGAATAACGCTGCCGTGAACGTGGGTGTGCACGTATCTCTTCGAGTCCCTGCTTTCCATTCTGTTGGATAAATACCCCAAAGTGGAATTGCTGCATCACAGGGTAATTCTGTGTTTAATTTTTTGAGGAACCTTGGTACTTCTTTCCGCAGTGGTCACGCCATCTACGTTCCCACCAGCAGTTCAGACGGGGCCCACTTTCTCCACACCCTCACCAGCACTGGTTGTTGTCCGGTTGTTAATTACAGCCTTCCTGGTGGGGTCAGGCAGTCTCTCTCAACCTCCACTTCTTCATCTCACGTGGTCGCGACTAGAGCCGCCCTGTGTTCAGGACGCTACGAAGACCAGCTGAGCATGAAAGAACTGGGGAAAGGTCCAGGTCAGGTTAGATGTCGGGGGTGGGTGTTTCTCTAAGAATGGGAGCCTCAGGGTCTCCCCAGGTGTAATCAGCTCTCCACAGGAACGGCTGGGGGCCGAGATGCCCAAGGCAGAGCAGGGTGTCAGGGGACGGGCCCCGTGTGGACCACAGGCATCCTCACCACAGCCTCCTGACTAACCAGGAGGCTGCTGTCCCCCTCCAGGAAGATCCACAGGGTCAGCAGGATGCTGGGCAGTGCAGCAGCACGTGGGATGGGCTGCCTGCGGCCCGCTCCTTCCCGCAGCCGTGAACTGGGGGCTAGAGGGTCCACCCTCCCTCTCCTGGCCCAGATCTGTCCTCCGTGTGGCTGCCCTGCCTTTCCTGCCCGCAGCAGACTCTTGTAAGTGACTCCTTTCGGGAGGAGGGAGAGAACTTGCCACCAGCCATCACCATCCAAGTGAAAAATTAATTCCTAATGAAGGAGAAATCAACCAATGAAGCACATTAAGACCTTAAGCAGACTTTAATCTGCAGGCAAATAGCTGTCATGGGGCAGGTTGGGGGCCGCCGACCTTCTAGACAGGCAGTTGAGGGCCATGGCTCCCAGCTCTGAAGCTGAGATGAAGTTTTGGGTGCAGCTCACCATGGACCTGGTGGAGAGGGGCCTCGGCTGAGCTGGGGGCTGCAGGAGAGGGTGTAACCCAGGGCTGCAGACCCAACTCCGGCCGGCTGGACAAGCTGTGCTCTGGGACGAGTCACCCAGTTGGAGTGAAAATAGGGTCCCAGTTGCAGTGGCTGCTGGGGTCTCCCTCTGGTGTAGGAGCTTCCTGAGAGCTGAGCATCCAGGCTGTCTCGTTTTCTCTCTGCCGAGCAGCATGGTGCCTGGCACACGGCAGGCGCTCCTCTGTTGGAAAACAAGAGGGAGAGGGACGACGCAGGCACGCACCCAGGTCACAGTGTGCGCGGCGGAGAACGAGGTCAGACGAGACGGCTCCGACCATCTCGACCCCTTCCACTGCGCTCTGTGCCATCCTCCAAGCCCCGTGAGCAGGCGGCTGTGGAGTCCAAGGGAGGGACAGGCTCAAGTGCGCCAGGACACGGGCCACCCTGGGTTTTCAGGGGCGGAGGGGACTGTCACTGCAGGATGGTCTGAGGGGACCGTGGACACACAGGGGCCCAGCTCTAGAGAGATTCTCTGCCACATCCCTTCTCTCCACCTCATGGTGCCTGGACCCTCTACCCTCACAGTTCACTCTTTTGGCTCTTAAAGGTTTCTCCCAATTCCAGACTCCTTGTTAAAAGGCAAGTATCCTGGGAGGTCCCAGTGAGGAGTGACCACTGAGTACCGGCGACCGTGGGGTGAGGCTGGGTCAGGCCAGGAGATGGCTGAGGGGCGTGGAGGACACGGCAGAAGGAGCTTAATTATTTTTTTCCTTCACAATTTTGTTGAGTCTGCCCTGGGCCCAGATAACGTTCAGTTCAAGAGCTAGACTTGCCGTGGTTTCTTTTGCATAAAGAGCGTTTGCAGAGTTTGGGTTGTGTGTGTCGAGTAGAACTTAAGGCCCCGGGGAATGTAATGCGTACCCGCTGCATCCCGACGGTACGGAGTGTGTTTCTGTATAAAAGTACAAATTACTCAGCGTTGTGCTCCGTGAATGAGACAGGCCGGATGGGCCCCGTCTCTGCCCCACGTCAGGAGAGGATGTCGGGCAGGTTTCTGAACACTCAGCAGAAGGGAAATGACTACTCCTTGTAGGGACGTTGCAGGAATTCAGCGAAGTGGGGGCACCTGGCACAGAAAGTGGTCGCTGTTCTCGCGGCCTGTATGTCAACTTCCCGTGCACCTGGGCCTCAGGAGGGCCTTGTCTCACACCCCCAAGGCTGCAAGGGGCCTGCAGACCACAGAACAGCTAATGCCTCTCCAACAAAGGGACGGACGGAGACCACGTAGGTTGGGGAGCTGAGAGCACCTCCACTTTGCCTCCTGGTCTCGAGGAAGGATGGTTCCACTGACGCTTCCAGTGCAAACAGCTTGCGGAGGCTGAGCATCTCCGGCTCGAGGTCTGCCCAGGCCCCGAAGGGGGTGTGGGGCTGCACCAGGAGGTGTGACGTCCACAGGAAGCTGCCATCTTCTGAAGGACACCACAAACTCCGGGCACTGTGGCTGCCCAGGCGCCCATCTCAATGTGCACATTACTTTAAACAGTGTTTTTTAAAACCTCCAAGGCACGAGTCCAGAACTTGCAGATCTGAAGGTGAAACCATCGGCCAATAAAACACACGCTGAAGACGAGCAGTGGGTACAGGCTGTGCCGGGCGAGCCCCACCTG
Source organism: Equus quagga (assembly GCF_021613505.1). Classification (NCBI taxonomy): domain Eukaryota; kingdom Metazoa; phylum Chordata; class Mammalia; order Perissodactyla; family Equidae; genus Equus; species Equus quagga. The sequence continues at coordinate 131,640,231 of NC_060274.1, read as the reverse complement.
CCGGGAGCCGCCACTGTCCCAGCTTCCAGTTGAAGGGAGGACACCTCATTTCTTCAAAGTCTGGCTTTCAATTCAGCACCAAGGAGCAAGGCTTTCATGTTCCCATGAGGAGCTCACAGCAGCCCTGGAGGCTACAGGACACCAGGCCTTCCTGCAGGATCAGTCACATCCGTGGGCAAAGCAGTGAACTTCCGGACGTTTCCCAAATAAGCACTTCTGCCAGGTGTGTGAGGATGGGCAGGGTGTGCCAGCTGTCCTTTTCTGGGTGGATACCAGGCGTTCCACCTCAGGTGCTGAGCACAGTCAAGAACTAATAGAAAAGGGAAGGTGTAAGATGAGAACACATCCTTTCCAGAAACCTCCTGGTGCCCCCTGAGGAAGCCCTCCCTTTCACGGAGGCATGAGCACACTGGAGCTTCTGGAGCTGGGACCCCAGGAGCTTGGACGGAAGCCCACTACACATGGATCTCCCACAACTTCCCGTCAGGGGAACGCTGCGGTATGTGGGGGCTCTGTACCCTCCCGCCCCAAGAGATGCCAGCATGCAACGTGTCCATTCTTAAAGGCTTTTGGCCTTCCTGAAACAATTTTTAAATATCTTAATTTAAAAATATTTATAAATAATCTGGCCAAATTGTATGTAGCCATGCATCTTTAAATAGTATTTAAATCTAAAGTAAATGAAGGAGAACCAAAGAATAGAAGAAATCTTACACATGGACTATTTTGTCATCACATATCCAGTTGAAAATTCAGCAATTCAGGGATCCAGATTTGGGTTTCATGTAGAGAACCAAGTTCAGACTTTGTCCATATTTCCTGGTTTCCTCTCAGATATTGAACACTGGCTGAGCGTAGCTCCCACCATTGCTGTAAGTCGGGACGGAGGTAATTCGGTGTCTGTAGAGAACTCTACCGCCCGCTCCACTGGACTGTCGCTCGTCACCTCACCAACATCGTGAATCCCTCTCTGTGCTGGGCAAATGAGGCCAGACTGGGGGATCTGTCGGGCCTGGCCTGCTTTCTCAAAGGTGGGCTGAAGTCAGCTCTCAACGCAAAGGCTGAACTTTTCCTGTTGATTAAAGCAATAACTGCAAAAGAAATTTTCCTCTTATGCATGCTAAATTCAGTATTTTGATAGTTTTCTTTAAGAGATCAACCCAGAACAGGGTGCTGCACCAAGCTCTGAGAGGCACACAGCAAAATACGTCCCCCAACGCCTTTCTTCAGGAGTGGATGCAACTGAGCGAATACGACTTAGCTCAAACCCACCCGAGGGCACTGTGTCCAGTCCCTGGGAGAGGGGGTCCACGAGGGAGAGCCAGAGCCCCGAGTCGGTCCGAAAGGCTTCACGTTACGTGATTTTTCAGACCCAAGAGAATGAAGCATAGAGTCACTTGCCTTTTTCTAGAAACACCAGAATCAGTCAATGTGACTTGATAGTTTGAAAGTGCAACACGTTACAAGTATGAAGTTACAGAATGATTTCATTCCTTAATTATTCCACAATGACCTAACATTGTGAGTGAGGTGGAACCTGGCTGCATGGCGGGGGCCTCACTCCAGGGCTGAACCACTATAGCAGTTGGGGTTCCATCCGGGAAGCAGAACCCCCAGACGTGATGTGAAACGGAGGTTTCAGTAGGGATCCGTGTCGGGCAGCTGCACGTCGCTGCTCTGAGACAGGTGGCAGGGGTGGGGAACCAAGGAAGCTGGCACATCTGTGTCTGGTGGAGGGTCCCCAGTCGCCACAGTCCAGCGGGGCGGGCGGCCAGGAAGAAACTGGATGCAAAGCCAGGGAGGGCAGGGACGCATGGGCCCGGCTCGATGACGCTGGTGAGGAGACTCAGCACAGACGCTGCCCCAGACTTGGAGGGCCTGCTGGAGGACATCCTTGGGGGCCACCAGGCAAGCCACGCTGTGGCCATGGTCAGGGACAGCCAGCCTGCACTGGCCTTCTGGGGGTGAGGGCTGCCACTTCGCCCCAACTGCCCCCTGCAGTCTCCCACATCTGTGCGGACTCCCCCGGTTGGCAGCCCACCCGGACCCAGGACTGCAGAGGGAAGGAGATTCTGGGGACCACAGCCCCCATTTAGCCAGGCTGATGGGGCATGCACCTGACAGCTTTGGTGCAGTGGGGTTATCCTGACTTACCAGCGACTTCCAGGAAAGCTGTATGAATGTAGGGTGAGCACAGAGTGAGGAAGCCCTCAGAAAAGTCGGGTGCGGTGCACGCAAGCTGTTGTCATGTTCCTTCTTACCCACATTTGTATGTGTTTTTCGTTAATCTGTGCTTACTAGATTACTAGAGTGGACCCTTCTTTCCTCAACAGACCCGCTAGAGCCACAGCAGGATTACAACGACGAGCTGCCACGCCTTGTATCGCGACGTCGTCAACCCCTGCAAGTGCCAGTCCCCTACTTGGCTTTGGGGGTAAATTCAGATGATGTCTGTGCCTCGCACTTGGTGGGGGTCACCTACAAGGTGCTGAGTTTTAGCTGTACAAACAGGCCCTGCAGGGCCCTCCCACGGGACCGTGCTGCCCCTGTCCCGGGGTCTCGGAGGGTCGGCAGAGCCTGGTGCGTTCTCGGAGCCCTCTCTTCAGGTTGGTGCAGCCCTCCATCTGTGATCTCTGCAACAGCCTGTTTGTAGAGCAAAGGGGTCTTTGGCGATTACTTCTCTTATTCTTTAAAAGATCTGTTTTGCAAGCCTAGATGTTTTATATCATAATGTAGTGATGGATGAGAGAGATTTTCTTTAAAAAAATATACTTTTATTTAGAAAATAGTCTAATCAGTGAGAGCGAAATAGTCAATGTCTGTACTTTCTTCCATGGGCAACATAAAACGGTTCAATCAGATCTCATAACCAGCCCACAACCCTAAATGCCAAGGACCCTAACACCCCCGTCTGTCCCAACCGGGAGACTGTGACCTTCTCTGTTTCAAGGCTGCCTGTGACTCGTCCGGAGCACAGCCCGCCTGGCCCTGGTGGTGCCCTGGTCACCCAGGGACACTGATGCCCTTGCCTCGGCTCTGAGGCCTTCTCGGTTCCCCCGCGTCCCTCTGTGCCTTCCTCCTTCGGGCCTGGCCACCCTGTGTCTGAGGCCTGGCTCCACGCCCCAGCACTGGGGTGGGGCGTCGTCCGGGTAGAGGCTGCTCCTGCTGAAAGCTTAGTCTTGCTCTCCCGTCACACCCCTGTTGCCCCTCTGGATCTCTGGACCTCGCTCTGCTGGGTGTCTCCCATTTTCCTGCCAGGGGCCTGGTGGCCCGCCTGTCTGCTGGGTTCCTGCCCCACTTCCCTGACCTCCGGACCGCGGTGGATGTCTCCATCTGACCCGTCCTTGAAGCGCGGCTTTGTATGCGGAGCGCGCCTTCGCTGTTTCGCGGGCAGACCTCCTCCTTCAGCCAGATTATTGACTAACGCCTCGATCCATAGACATTGGCAGGAGAATAATGGAGTGGAAAAGCTATTTCTTCTTTCTCATGAGTGGTTTCTCATCCATCAGAAACAGGCTGATTTTTTTCGCCTGCCTTCTCCTCATACACTCACCTTATACTCCCTATAAAAGTGGAGCCAGCGATGGTGGAGTCCCTGTGCCGACAGCTGCCAGACCTGTCTCAGCTGATCGCCGTGGTGGTTTGCACGTACCATTCGGGGAGAGCCACAGGGCCAAGACCCTGACCCAGAGCCTAAATTATCAACATTTCCAAAGCTTTACACATTTGTGGAAACTGCTTTTTGGAAATACCACTTTTCCAGGGAATTCCACTTTAAAACACACACTCACACAACTATTTTTACTGTAAATGTCTTGTCACTACGTTTTGCGCTGTTTTTCACATGTGTATTTTTGCTAAAACTCCTAATTGTGTGGTTGCACAAATCCTGCCCATAGCATGTCAAAGCAGGCACTAAGCACTGTGCTGTTTCATGTCCACGATGCTCAGGGCCGGGGGGCACCACGCGGGAAGGGCTTCTGACAAACTGGAAATGTTCCCATTTTTCTCCCGGTCAAATGGAGACGATTCGATTTTACAAACCCCACCATGAAACCAAAGCTGTAAACACAAAGCTCTGATGTTTGATGAGCTTCTCAAAGGAAGGCACTCTGTAATACTCTCATCAGTACCCTACATCTCATCATTACTAAATCATAATTTAAAAATAGCAAAAGTCATCAGAAGTCAGTGCTTTGAATTACCGCTTTCCTAGTTCCCTCAACATTTGGAAGGTGTCAGGCTCCTGAGTAACTGTCTTTCCAGCTTGCATAATCTGAAGTTTCAATGTTAGTACTTTCCATAAAGAATTTTTTTAAGTAAAACTTTATAATATTAGACCTTACTTCCATTGAAGCAGACCTGGGCGCAGATTTTTCATATCAGACCTTAATTTCTATGCAACTTAAATGGTTCTTCTAATTTTTATCTGGATGGTCCACTTGGTGTGAAGCAGTTTCCGCGTCCCAACGGGCCAGCGGTTCCCGGGAGCTGGCTTTGCAGTGCTTCTCTGAGGACTCATGTTCTGTCACCTCCTCTGGAAAATGGGATCCTGCCCAGGCTCTGTGCTTCACGTGCTTGGAGGGCGTTGGCCTAGGGCGGACATTTGTCCTCATCCCCATCGGCTGTGGGCTCGTGCTGGTGGCCCCAGTCCCCTGGCCTCTCGCAGAACCCACTCACTGACAGAACGGCCTGGGGGCTGGAAAAGGAGGCTTTCCCAGGATGTGGGCCAGCCGGCCTGGAGCCCAGAGGGAGGGTGTGCAGCTGGGCTGGGGCGAAGCGCTTGGCCAGCGTGGAATGTGGGCACAGAACACTGAATCGAGACGTAATGGCTGACCGGAGTCGCCTCCTGGCGTCACAGGAAACTGATGAAGAGTCAGGAGGTGATGTGGTTACTTAGGCACAAACATGAACGGTGACTTCGGCAATTAGAAAGCAGTGAGGCAGGAGACAGACGTGGCCGGGATAACTGGGCTTAGGCTGGAAACGGGGCATTCTCAGAGACAGGGAGCTCGGGAGCTGGGGTGCACAATCGAGGGAGGGCCGAGATAGTCACCTGGAGGTGCAGGATCAGGGACGGACAAGGCCTGGAACCAGAACGGCAGCCCAGATTTTGATGGAAAGGAACAGTTGATGTGTTGATCATATTTATAACAGCTTTTTTCTGATGGCAGAGGGGGAAAACATGCTGGCAGAAAAACAGACTGGTATGTAATAAACTGTATTTCATATTTATGCACTGCTAATACTCCTGAGCAGACGTTCTGTTAAAGACAGTCTCTGGGGCGTTCTTATCCATAAGGGTCCATGTAGCACCTCAGTTCATCGCATGGCACCCGTTTCTCTCTTACTTGAAGATCATCGTTGCGATCCACTTGACTGCACAGCAAGGAGGCCTCGTACTTTGGGGGCAATGTGTCTGTACCGGCCTGGAGGGGGGCGCCGACAAGACAGTTGGTCACCTTGCCCTCTTTGTTACCAATGCTGTTGGCCCCAGCAGAAGCCTTCGGGACTTTCTGTGCCCATTGCTGGACTGCCACGAGGAACAGGTGTGTGAGCTGTTTACCATAAGGACCTGAGTTGAGGTCCAGTGGCTCCTGAATGACAGCAGGGGCCACCTCTGCTTGTGGGGCCTATCTCGGGCCCCCTCCTGCTGGGCTGCCCCCTCCTCTGAGGAAGCGCTGCTGCGTCTCTAATGGCCAAGCGCCCAGTGCCAATGGCCAGCTGCTTTTGACTGTTGCTCTTTTGTCTAAAGCATCATGGAAACATCACAGGTGGAACTCAAGGCAGGAGAGGAGGTTCTGGAAACCAGGAACAAGAACAAAATGTCTATGCCTGAATTTGGGGTTTCGATCTGGTGGGGGTCTGCAGTCCACAGAAGGTAGGATTTGTTGGGGCAGGAACTGAGCTTCTGGGTAAGGAAGGAGCTGGAAAACAGACCCTGGAGCGAGAGAGAGTATGCATGGGAAGTCGAGCCCAGCGCAGGCCGAGGGCCGCGGGGAGGCCTCCCCAGGAGAGGCAGGGAGGACTCAGACCCGAGGCCTGGGCTCTGGAGCTCACAGAGGGGTAGAAACTACCCCTTTCCTGGGGAGGCAGCAGAGTTGGAGTCAGGGTTCACATTCTGCTGGAGCAGCGCCAGAGGGGGGTCTCTCCAGCACTGTCCCTTGCCATGCTGGTGACGTCCAACCTCTCCTTGTTGTGCCGGTCACCTTGGTGTCTCTGCCCTGGAAACCGCACAGCCACGCCAAGCAGGAGGTGCTGAAGGAGCGGGCAGGCAGGACTGGGAAAGTCCATTAATGAATGCTGGGCCGGTGACCCGGGGCTGAGATGCAGGCTCTGAGGATAAGCATTCAATAGCTTGTAGCCTGAAAGCTGGAGTTTATCTGAACACATCTAAACCTCTTTGGTCAGGAAATTGGATTGGAAATCTCACAAGGCCAGGTTTTCTAGCACAATTTCGAGTCCTGCTTGGCTGCAAAATCCTCCGTCCGTCCACAGCAAGAGCAGAAGTGCGTGCTTCTCTCCCTGCCCTCTTCCCTTGCTCTTTCTATTTCTCCTTTTCTCTCCCTCCTTCCTCCTCCTCAGTCCCCTCTGTTTGAAGAAGGAGCATGCAGGCATGTTCCTCACCCCCAGGAACAGGCCTCTCGTTTGGGGTGACGTGGGAGACAAAGGCGCTCTCCGCCGTGATTCTGCGAGCCGCTCCGTCACCTTCAGTGACGCTGGCTGCACGGGCGGGCTCTCGTCGCGTCAGCGTGTGGAGCAGCCTCAATTAAATAGTCATTTGGGAAAAAGAGGAAGGAAAACGCCTTCTCAACAACGATCCTGTCTGTTCCCGCCACCCGTCTGGGTTCCGCCTTTGCAGGCCCCCCCAGTGCATGGAAGCCCCCCTCCTGCACGGGGGTCTCTCCACAGGGCACAGAGGAGGCACAGCAATTAACCACTCAGGAGAGCTGTCGGCTCTCCGTGCACACCCTCCGCCGTGTGACACCTCGATGCTAAATTGCATCTGACATTTAATTTAAATGCACGGTGCTTTCATTCAAACCCAGCTCGGCTGCCGCAGTCAGGGTCTTCGCTGTATGGATTTTCTCTTTTTGCCCACTCTCCTCGCTGACCCCATCCTCACCTTGTCCGGCTCCCACAAATGGGAATTTAGCCATCTCTTTACTCTGGACATCACCCCAGCGCACCCCGTCCCAGGGCTTCCCTCTGCATGTCAGGATGTCTCCATTTGCAATTTGTACCAAGAAAGAAATCAATTCCCCAGTATGGCGGCTGCAAGAACGCCCCCCCAAGCCCGGTAATGGGTGTTCGGAGCACCGTCTCCCCTTCACACCTTCACAATCAGTGAAGCGCGACGCCCCAGCCGCAGCTCAGGAGGATTCTGCTCAGAAGCGGGTAGGGTGCTCATTGGCGAGCAATTTCTTTAGGGAGCCAGTAACCCTTTCCATGCAGACGTAAGATGTGCCCCAGAACATTCTGCCTGAGGGGGAGCCCCTGCTCCTGTCCAGGAGGACAAGCAGATGCCCGTGACCCCGTGCCCCCCAGCCCCCCGGCAGCAGCTGCATCCCGCGTCAGGAGCAGACTGTGTCTCGGCAAGTTGAATGTGTGGTCGTCTCAGACACACTGTAAACCCTCATGTTCCAGCTGCTTCTACACTGACTGAGGGTTTCAACACCCTGGCACATTAAGGCGTTTCTCTCTTAACAGGAGTTTAGGTACTTGGCCGTGGAGCCGGGAGGGAGTGGAGTGGGTGGAGAAACTGAAAGCCAGAGGAGTTTGATATTTTGAACTTTTTTTAGCTGCCAAAACCTATTTTCAAAAGAAATGAAAGGGAGACATAGCCCAGTAAAGACCAGATGTAATGGAGTGTGTTCCAGCCAAAGCAGGGCTGAGGGTTCAGGGTCCCCACGGCCTCGCCTCCATCCCTTCCTCCTCTTTGCTGTGCAGGGGCAGCCAGGGGACCAGGACGCCGGGGCCCCAGGCCGCAGTGGAAACCAGCGGTTAGGAATCCAGAGGGAACCTGCATGGTTTGTGACTGTCACTTGCGCAGACTTTGGCAGCTGGTCACCTGAAGAGGAGACCACTGTACGGCGGCTGAGCAACCTCCTTCCTCTTAACTTCCGTGACACCATCGCAGGCTAGGGGAAACAGCTCTCCTTGGAGGCAGGAGCCCTTCTCACTCATCCTGGAGCCCAGTGCTGGGCAGGACCTCAGGCGTTCCTGCCGTGTCACTGAAAGGGGCCGCCAACCCCGGACACCTGGGTCCCAGGCATGGTGGAGAAGCCAAGACCCCATCACACAGCAAATGAGCCACAGAGGAAGTTGGGTCTGGCTGCTTCCAAAATTCAGTCTTTTCTCTCTGTGTCAAGCTTTGCCCAACCAGAGAACATTATAAAAATAAATGGATGAACAATAAACAGCCAGCCAGTCAGATGTACGTGTTGGGAGTAAGGGAGCCGCTGCCCTGTGACCCATCTCGCCAGCAGGTCTGCTGAGCGCCTCATCCCCTAGGCAGGAGTTGCCCGTCGCCCCATCGCCTGCCCCAGTGCGTAGATTTGCCTGGATTATACGGCCTTTTTATGACACTGGAGTTCCACCTGATTTCCCTGCGACCCCCTCAGGCAGGAGCCTCGGTGGGCTGTGGAGCCTGCCCCCCTCTCCTGGGCAGCCAGCCGCAGACTCCAGACTCCCAAATCCCACTTACCTGGTTGGCGCGCTACCTCCTTTGCTGATGGCTGTGCAGGGTCTGGGCCACAGCTCCCCAGGGAGCCATAGGCAGCAGCAGTTTTCAGCCTAGTTACCTGTTCGGTCACATTCTGAGCCGAAGACATAAGCCCAGCCCCCCTCCCTCTGTTCACAGCCTCTGAGGCGAGGCCGGGTGGGGAGGCAGCCCTGCCGTGCCGACCAGAGAGCAGACCTGGGCAGCCACTGCCCAGAGCCAGGTTAAAGGATGCTGGCGGCCCCACGGCCCCCACCTGGTCACTGAGGGGCTGCTGCAGGGCCCTGGCCCCTCCTCCCCACGCCACAGCCAACACCTGTCCCAAGACTGGGACCAGATCTGGTTTCCTCCCAGATCCTGGTCACAGAATCATTGAAGAGCGGGGAGATTTAAGGGTGGAATATGCCTGCTCACCTATATTCAGGAGGTTAAAGAGAACTGGTGACTACAAGAGGCACTTCAGCGCACCAGGGCAGGGCTCGGAGACACAGATTCCCACCTCCTCTTCGTCCCACCCCACACCAGGGCAAGAGCCGTCACTGGCCTCCTGGCGCGCAGATTATCTGTTAGGGCCAAACAGGCTGCAGGCCAGGGTGAGCTGTTTGGTCTGTGGCCACTCGGCTTCTGCCATGTGCTGCAGGAGGATGTGATTTGATTCACACGTGCGTGCAAATCTCTCCTAAGACCATGCGTGCAGCACGTATTCAGGAACTGGCCTGGAGCTCCATGGGCCCTGGAAGTGACCCAGGACCCAGGGGCAGTGAGCCCAGGAAGCGCTGTGGGCATGTGGGGATGGTCGATGCTCCGGCAGAGGGCTTGTGCACCTCGCCTCTGGGCTTTGGCACCTTCACCCTCCCCTGCCCACCCAGCCCATCTGTGCTGGGGGGAGATGAGGAAGGACGAGGAGGGGCGGGAGGCAGAGGAGAGAGGCGCGAGGTGGGGAGCATCCCTTCCTGCCAGCTGTGACCCAGCTGCCGACCACACACGTACGTGCAGGAGGAGACCTTTAGGTTCTAGGGGCCAGGGTCAGCGGGAGCAGCTCCTCACCAAGAGATGGACGGATTGTGACCACCTGGGTGTTGAGGGACGTCAGGAGGATCTCAGGCTGGGAGCCAGGCACTTGAGGTTGGCCGGGGTGTCAGGACCCCATGACTCAGGCATCCTTGAGTCCTCGTTTCTTCCCCTGCGAGCTGCTGGGGCTGCATCACCTGGGGACTTTCTCCTTCCCTAAATCTTAGTTCCCCACACGAGGGCACTGGGGCCAGCCCACCTCCCAGACCTAGTGTCATGGGGACCAGAGGCATCTCTGCGTCATACTTGCAGGCTCCACCAGGAAGGGGTGGCTCAAGTGAGACCACGTGGACCCTGAAGTGACGGTCAGCCCTTAGAGGCCCCTCAGAAACCCTGGGGGACCAGGGGGCGGGGTGCTGGATGACACACCAAGGGGCTCTGGAGGGTCCTGAACCATTTGGTCAGAGGTACTGAGTTTTCTGTTTTGCCTGAACTAACCTGAGTGACAAGGACAATGGGAACAGCGTTGCCCGCACTCAGCCTGACTCTGTGTGAACTGGTCGACGGGCTTCTTGCGTGGGTCCTCTCTCACCCTTCCCCTCACCTGTGTGTTCTGGAGTGCTCCACACGTCTGAACGTAAAAAGAGCAGACTTTCGTTTCTCTCTAAAATTCAAAGGCAAACCCAATCTCGTGCCTTGAATTGAGGCTGCAGATGGCTAAAATATTGTAACTCTATTTATGTTCCAGATAAAGAATTAGTTTTAATCTTCTAATATTAAAATGGGACTCTGAGCATGTTTACAGAAGAGCCACTTATTGTTTCCAGAGTGGATTCCATTTTTTGTAGCTCCACAAGAAGGCCTGGATGGCAACGATGAGGGCTCGGGTCTGCTCCAATGGGCACCTGGAGTGGGGACCCCAGTCGCCCTCCGTTTAGGTGGATGTTCCATCATCTTCCATTTACTTGAATTTCAACCTTTCGGAATCTAATTCAGTGTCTAGCAATGCTTTTCTGACCTCCCTTTCTAGGCTGGATGTCCCCACCCTCCCATGTCCTCTGTCACAACACCCTCCCTCTTTGTCTCCATCAGCCGGTACCATCTCTTCTTCATTTGTTTATGCTTTGTCTCCTCCACTGGACTGTTGAATCCCTGTCACTAACGCATAGTAGCTGTTCAATAAATACTTGCTGAATTAAGGACTTTGCACAAAACTAGAAAACACAAAAATTACCCAGACAGTGTCTGATACTAGCTCTTCCCAGCGTTGTCAGAGTTGTAGCACAGAAAACAACCAAATGGAACAGGTGCCTCACTTGTCGTGAGCTGTCTTACAGTTTCCATGGAGAGACGTGCAATGTGGCAGGAGTCAATGGTTTCTCCTTCAGTTGGTGTGGGACGGCAAATTTAGCGTCTCTTTAGCATACTTGCTAGGTCCTTGCTAGGAACCTAACTCAATCAACGAGGAAATATTTATCTCATTTAAGCTTGAGAAGGGTGAGTAGCGAAAACAGAACAATATGGACCACCCCTGCCGATGCCACTGGAGGCTGGGAAGTGCAGTTCTCAGTCAGGCCCTGAGCTGGAGCTCTCTCCAGAGACAACATCTTTCTCAGCAAAACAGAACGATGCTGATACTGTGGTTGACTGGCGTCATCCATTTGCCCTGGAAGGTGCTAGCACCCACCGCCTGACAATGGCCACACTCTGCTGGGTGTAAACTCCCGCCGTGCAGAGGGCAGGGTGCTGGGTTTTTCTGGAGCCATAGCTGAGGAAGGTGCTTTCATGACTGCCTAGTGGCACATCTGTGGCTGAGTCACTAAGGATGACCTGATGGATTCATGTCTCATGCACTGTAAGAACCTATCATCTCAGAGAAAATATTAAATTAAGATATTTGTAAATTACAGTATATCTACTTCCAGGAAAAGGAGTTAAGGTAGCTCACCATTGAAAGGACAATGCGTGCATGTGTATGCAGTATGGTTAGTACACAGACGGGAAGTCTACGGGGTTACAGGGTCCCATTGGCCCAGTCAGCAAAAAAAAAACACTTAGAGTATGTACTTAAAGAAACGCAGAAATAGAAGAAATCAATAACAGGAATTTGGACTCTACAGAATGTAGGGCCGCAGACGCAAACTGAACACGTTTTATAAGTTTCCCTGGGGCTGGCCTGGGCCGACTTTACAGCTGCTGCTTTTTATCCTTGTGTTGAGCTGCTGTTCTCCAAGCAATTTAGAGAAATGAGACTTCAGACCAGGCGGAGAGCCTGACAGTCCACTTTAATCTTCGATACATCATGGATTCGCAGTGCGACCCTGGGCAAGTCGCTCATCTCACTGGGCTTGGGCCCTTCACCTCTACAGCATTTTATAAAGTAACACTTGCCCCTATCTGGCAGGGACTTGGGGACAAGAAATGAAAACTTATGTGTAAAGTGCTCAAAGCTCTTTGGAATAAAGATATTATGTAAATTGGAGAAGCCTATATGAAAAATAACCTTGGGCTGGCCAGGTGTAGCGGTTAGGTTCACACACTCGGCTTCAGCGGCCCAGGGTTCATGGGTTTGTATCCCAGGTGTGGACACAGCACCGCTCATCAAGCCATGCTGTGGTGGCATCCCACATACAAAATAGAAGATGATTGGGACAGATGTTAGCTCAGTGACAATCTTCCTCACCAAGAAAATTTTTTGAAAACCCTCATACAAAATTAAATCTTAAATTGAAATAGTTCAGGAGTGTGATTTTCCTCTGCTTCCATCCTTCTGCTCTTAACCCTTTCTGTCTTCCTCTGAGCCTCAGTCCACCAGGGGTGGTGAACGGCTAGTTGAACAGCCATATTTGACTTCCGAACATCTTAAGAACCTGGTCTCTCTACCCCTTCATGTGATTGAAAATGATACTTGTGAAACCATAAAACATGTGTCTGGAAACAGTGTAGAGTTCTGCTCTTTCCCTTGATGGTGACTTTGATGCTTAAAACATCAAATACCGGATTATTTCATTTAAAATATCCAAGTGTGGGTGTCCTAAGCAGAAACAGGGTCTGCCTATGAGTGATGCAACGTCGGCTGCATGAGAAGCCCCCTGGGAGCCGTGCAGAGGGAGCCCTCGTCCGCCCGTGCTCCACTTGCCGTCTGGGGTTTGGCCTCAGAGATGCTGGCACCAGAGACCTGAAAACTTCCGCAGGATTCCAGACTGTATCCTTGAATCCCTCACTTGCCTTTGTCCTTCCGCGGCTGTTCTGCTGACAAACTTCATGCCAACAACCCCCTCTTCACCCCTACTCCCTGGTGCCTCTGTCCTCTCAAGAAATGGAGCGAATAAGCGTGAAATGCCAGCCTTCCTGAGGCTCGTAGAGGCGCATCTGGGCTTAACATGTAGTTTCTTGCAGAGCAACCACAGTCCCATTGGTTCGAAGCTAGCCAGCTGTGAGATCCTTGTTCCAATCAACGCCATAAACAATAAATAGATTTTTTAAAAAGAAATTCAGCACCAAGAGGGCTTAATACTGTTTAAAAGTGAAAGTGTGCTCATGGCAAAATAAAATTTTAAAATAATCCAGAAGAACAGTGAGGGCTTTGGAGAAGTGGGCACGAATGAGGCAGGGCCACTGCCCTCGGCAGCCGGCGCCCCGGAAGGTGCCCATGAGCAGGGCCCAGCTGAGGTCCCAGTCCTGGCCATTGGAGGAGGGCAGGGGTCACAGTCTTCTCTTTCCTTGTCGGTGTGTCTGCGTGAGCCGTGTCCCCGAGGCTGCTGGCCCAGCCGAGGCCACCCAAGCAGCAGGGTCCCAGACCACCAAGAGCCTCTGGGAGCCTCTCTCGCTCTCCCAGTGGTGGCGTTTGTGGTCCAAGGCACCGTGTCCCTGATTCACAGGCAGGTTCTGTTCCCGACGTGCTAAGTGGGCTATGTGGGACTCAGAATGTATTTTTGCTCTGGAAATTGTGGCTCGTTCTTCAACCAGAACACAACGAACTCTAAATGTAACTAAAAATGGATGCTAATGTCCCATTCCTGCCATAGCCAACCACCGTGAGGCAGGAAAAGCAGGCTCCTGTCTGTCCCGCTGTAACTCGGGACCAGGATTAGAACAGGCCCAGCTGGAGCCCCAAGGAGGCGGGAGGCCTTGCAGCTTGCCGAAGCACTTGTTCCTCACACCACTCACCAGGGAAGGGGGCCTCCTGCGGAGCCCGCCAGGCACGAAGGCCGGCACCTGGAGCGGAGGGACAGATCACGGCCAGGCTTCCCCTGAGTGCGGGTGACTCTCACACATGTGTTGCCTGAGTGCGGGCCATCCGGGCCACCGGATTGTGCTGACTAGTCATCTGGCACAGGGAGCAGCGCCCCACGCGACCAGGCAGGAGGCGCTGGGGGCCACACCCACGGCTGGCCAGGGTCGGGGGCTTAGCTCCCAGCCCGTCCCCAGGGGAGAAGCCGCACCAGGCTCTGCAGAGAAGCGAAATGCACGAAGACGGAAACCAGCAAGAGACTTAGACTGTGTGCCCAGGCTTCATGAAATACTTGTCAAATTAACTTTTTTAATGAATGTGCGGAACATGTACAGCTGGAAGCGGGGCCTCGGCTCGCGGTGTTTGTCCAAGACGTGGCGCTCCGGCTGCCGCAGTTCTCCCTGCTGCGGAGACGCCTCCCCCCAGCGCTCCTGCCGCCTCCGCAAAGGGCACTGAAGCTGTGGCAAATTTATTCTACCCTTTAGAAATGTCACCTCCGCGTCTCCCCAGGACAGAGCGGAGCTTCCACGGCAGAGGGAAACTGCTCCCTGGCTCCCCAACCAGCACGTGTCCAGTCTGGCCCTGATAGGATTGTATCCTTTTCTTATTTTTTTTCTCTCAAAATGGAGGGAACTGCACATAAAGTGGATGAGCTGCACACTGTGCATAAAGGCAGTGAAACATGAGGCATGAGAAGTGGCTCTGCTGGTCTCGAGGAAGGTGCCTGCCCCTCTCCCATCCGTATGTGGAGTCTGTCTGCATTCCCAAAACTGCCGGGTGCCTCACTCCCTCTGTCTCAGTCAGCTTGGGCCACCGAGTAACAAACACCATGGACTCCATCCTGGAGGCCGGAGTCTGAGATGAACGTGTCAGCAGGGCTGGTTTCCCCCAAAGCCTCTCTCCTTGGCGTGTAGACAGCTGCCTTCTCCCTGGTCCTCACGTGGTGGGCCCTCTGTGTGCCCATCCCCTGCGGCTCTCCCTCTTCTTATAAGGAGGCCAATCCCATCAGGTCCGGGTCCCACCCTCATGACCTCATTTAACCTTAATTATCTCCAAGGCTCTCTTGGAGAAAGGCTCTCTCTCCAAATGCTGTCACATCGGGGGTTAGGGCTGCAACATGTGAATTTTGGGGACACAGTTCAGTCCATAGCACCCAGCGAGGCCAGAACTAAAGCATGAACCCTGCCCGGTTTAAGCCTGGAGCTTGCAGGCCTTCCAGCCGAGGACCCCCTTCCTTCAGCGAGGGGAAGCACAGGGGAGGCCGGGGTTTGACAAGGAAAGGTGCTCCACGCTTAGCAGGACCATGTGATTTACCACTCAGGCAGAGACGCTTCTGACAGCACCGGGGGCTGTTAGCCATGATCACGCCAGAGCAGCAGGCACCAGGCCCAGCCGGACAGACACAGGACGTCGCATCATCTCATACACCAGTCCCACAGCACAGGATTCAGGGGAGGACAGTCGTGTGTTCACGTTTTGCGAAATGCGTCGTCAGGCGATTTCGTCGTTGTGCGAACATCATAGAGTGTACTTACAGACATCTGGATGGTGTAGCCAGCTACACACTCCGGCTGTATGGTAATAATCTTATGAGGCCACTGTCACGTATGCGGTCTGTCTTCACGCAGCGTGTGACGGTATTTGGGAATAGGGCCATCTCTGGTTCTCTTTTGAGACATATCTGGCAAGTCCCAGCCTGGAGCATCAGCCCTCACCTCCTGCTCTGAGGCTGGCCTGGATTAACTCAGAGCTGTCTTCTCTTTGAGGCAGCTTGATGGGCGCACTAATCATTACCGATACTGTCCTACATCCAGTGTCCCCCGAAAGTCATCATGACCCACTTGTCTCCTGGGAATTCGCTCAACAGGTGCTTCTAGGAACAGAGGGACGGCTCATCCCCAGCACTTGCTGTGCATCCTCCGTAGGAAGGACGAGGAGACTGGCTCCACCGGATGCGTGCCCCTGGCCCTGAGGAGTTTAGACCCCAGCCCAGGGGTTAAACCACGTTCTGTAATTTCAAGAGTTTTGATGTCATTTGAGCCCTTCATATTTTTTAAAATAGACTCCCATTTATTTTAGCCCCAGCTGCTCCTTTTAAAAAGCTCACTTTGTTTTAAACACCCTATTTCCAAGGGGAAGATTCAAAACTGTTTTCAAAACCAGCTCACACACACTCTACATTCCTTGGGCTACTGCGCTTGGTCGAGTGTGAACCCAGGTAAGATGCAGATCTCTGGGAAAATCATACCCCGCCGATGACGTGGGGCCCTGGACAGTCAGAGTCCACCTGTGCCCACGGCACAGCCAAGGGGGTTATTGTCCCCAACTGATGGTTCGGTCCAATAACAACTTGGATGGATTTTCCAGCCAAATTCAGTCAAGGGTTTCTTGACCCGTCTGTTTGGTCAAAACAGCCCATCTAGTTGTGAGTGTGAACACCAAGTGTAGAATAACTGAGCCCTGAGGAGCGAAGGCCACTAGGGGATTCTGTCTAACATGGGTGAGAGTTATGACTGTGTCACTGAAGCCATTTCCAAACAATGCACATGTGCGGCGCCCATTCGCAGTTGTGAGAGGCAGGCCGGCATCATCCCGAGGGCCGCTGCCCTGGGCACGGCTCTGCCCCGAGTCCACTGAGGCGGACACACTCGAGACACTGAGTTCCTCACACATGGTCTTGTCTGCACGGTCAGTATCAGAACTGCCACTGATTTGGGGAGGTGACTCTTTCATAGTGGCAGTAAGTGGCTGCCATTTAATAGTCTCAGATGTGTGTGTCTCCTAAACAGTGATGTGTTTGGCTCCCATTCAACATCAGTGCATGAACGGCTGGTATCTGGATGAGCACTGGGGGAGAGTCAAAAGCTGGGTCCTCAGTCGTGCTTGCCTCTGACTGGTTGACCTCTTGGTCCTGTGGTCTTCGTCTGTGGCATGGGTGGGGTTGAATGGGTAACCTCCAGCAGCGGTGGCCCTCTCTAACCTGGCGGTTCTAGGTTATCATGACAGTTCCATGTTATCATCTCAAGGCCAGTCGAAACTGGCTGCATTTCAGATGTAAGAATGGTCTTGTAGTGGTTTAGTAAGATGGGAGCAGAGTTAAAAATAGAAAATTATTTATTCAGGGAGTCTTGGCTGAATCACTGTTTAGTCATGGGGTGTTGTTAAAATATTTGTACATCTCTAGGACTGGAAGATGTTGGAACGGCGTCTTTGCCTTCCTCCTCCTGTCTACTGCAAACCCAAGGAGGCGACAGTCACTATAAAGCAGAGCACTCTGATGAAGGTGTGCACGCTACTGAAGTTGGTTACAAGTCTTTTTTAAAGACTGAGTTGTGTTTTCCTGGAACAAACTTTGCTGGAGCGTTCACGGTATGTCCACTGCTGTGCTAAGTGCCTGAGACACAAAGATGAGCGACGTCGAGCCTCTGTCCCCAAGGAGATCTCATTAATTAGTTTATTCACTCCCTCAATACATTTTCCCTGCACATCTGTTATGTGCCAGATGCTGTTCTGGTAGCTGCACAATTCACCTTGCAGACAAGCAGTTGCCGTGCGATGCGATCCCGCCATAACAGAGCTTTGCACACAGTGCACAAGTGGCAGGCAGGGCCTTGCTTGACCTCCTTGGGCTCTGGGCAGACTTCTCAGAGGAGTTGTTATGCGGGCAGGGTCTTGAATGCTAAGAAGTAGTTTGACAACCAGACATGTTGGCAAGAGCCTTCCAGGTGGGGGCATGTGACAGTAGAGTCATAATTAGTGTGAGATGTTAGGGTAACAGGAGTTTTCCATGAATGGACATACATTTTGAGGGGGGTGCCGGCTGAAATAAGATGGCGATAGACCGGGCCAGACAAGCCTCAGGGTGGACTCACGGGGCCTTGTGTCCAGACCAGGTCAAGGAGTGCAGTTCTGTCCACTGAGGGGTTTACTCTCAAAAAGTAACATGGACGGGATTGCATCTTAGAAAAAACACCTTGGAAAATGGCTTGAGAAGAGGAAGACTGGGGACAAGGAAGCCGGAGTAAGGTATTAACGAGAAGGAGACCGAAAGCTGACCTAAAACAGGCTACTGCATAACATGCAGCTCGTGACCTCTGTACCTCGGTATAGAGGAAGGAGGAGAAAGTACAGCAGCACAGCAGACGTGAGCCAGGCCGAGGCCCATCATCTCTGTGATCGGAGGGGCACGTTTTGACCCATCGGGCACCAGCAATAGAGCTTCCCACAGTAGAAGGGAAAACAGGCGGAAATATAGGAGACAGATCCTTCTCAGTTATAGGAGGGCCTTGAGCATAATTCTCTGAGAAACTGGTGGATCCAGCAGACAAAAAACAAGTATGGACAAAGGCACATTTGAGTAGCATGATGAACCAGCCAGACCCATTAGACGTCGTGTCTCACTATGAGCCCAACACATGGAGGGTCCAAGTCCTCTCCAAGATATCACATTCTTGGGAAGGACACCAGGCATTGGGCCACAAAGGCGACTCTCAGGATGGCCATGTAAGGAGAATCCTGCTGGCCGCACAGTGATGCCTCTGGCCTCAGGTCTGTGGCTGTTTCAGGAGCGTGTCCGGGTAAGACCAATCTGCTGTCGAGCTTTGTGTGTGTGTTTCACTTTGTTTTTACATAACCCAGTGTGTTTATATGTTGTGAGGAGGGAGCCAGCACAGGGCAGGAGCCTGGAAATACGGAAATGTGAAAGAGGGGTACTAGAGGACAAATCCCAGAGGAGAGGATGCAGGTGGAGGTGGGGCAGTCGGGGCAGAAGGGACGAGACCCCCTTGACTGAAGGCAGTGACGATGGGGAGGAAGGCAGAGAGCGAGGGGCCCATGCGCAGGGACCACCATGTTCCTTGAGAGCAGGACATGAGGTCACCTGCAAGAAAGGAGGAGCTCCAGGTAGGTGTGAAGTGTGGGAGGAGTCAGATGATGCTGGGCCAGCGCTGATGGGGTGGGAGGCAGAGGCGCCCAGGGATCAGTGCAGGCTGGCAGATGCGAGAGGGAAGCGGTTGCGATGAGGGCCACGCCTTGAGGTACAGCCCCCTCGCAGAGGCAGCTTTCTGTTCTCCATGGTGTACAGGCTGGACGTGGCAGGTGGGGGACTGTCCACAGCCCAGGGAACCAGGATGGGGCGTCCAGGCTTTGGGGCCCAGCAACGTTTCCGACGGCCCACTCTGGCTCCCAGGCTGGCTGCACGCACACTCTCTAGAGAAGTCCTGTGGATACTCCCGTAGACGTAATGACGACCCCTACTTACATTTGTGCCGTCCCTTCCAGTCATCTCCTGTATCATAAGGACCGCAGCATCTCAGAGAAGGTGAAGGAGTTTGGAAGCCTCAGTAGCAGGGTCCCAGCAGAAGACAGGAGAACGGCCTTGGCTCCAGCTGTGCTCTCGCAGGCGTGGCCTCCCCCACCCTGGAGAGGGTCTCAGAAGCGCCTACCCCAGGCTCAGCGTGGCCCCAGGCTCAGCGTGGCGCCGGGCTGCCACATCTCCTGCTTTGCAGACAGTTCGGGCTCCCCATCCCTTTTTCCCAAAAAAGGAAGCTGCCCAGACAGTCATCGCAGGCCACAGAACCTCTCTGTGCTGGGTTACAAGGGGAGCTTGAACACTAGCTACGCATTAAATGCAGGAGATGCCGGAAAGTGGATTTCCCTGCAGGGTGGGCCTTGGGTTCCAAGATGGGGTAACCCCACTGTGACAGTGCACCCTGTGCCACAGTGGTGGGCCAGGGGCACAGAGCTCCTCCAAGGCCCCAGAGGTTGCAGACCTAGAACCCAGAATTGCTGGCTCTGTTCTCTGCCCTGGTTAAAGTTTCACGTGAATCTAAGTGTGACAGCTGCCGCCAACCCAGATCCCACACTCTACCCGCTGGGGTGAGACCTCTTTCTCGCACCCCCTCTTACTGTGTCCTTTCCAGCCACACCGGCCTCTTGGGGTCCCCCCTGGGGCCCTCTGAGGACTGTGCCTTGGCCGGTCAAGACCAGGAAGCCCGACCCACCTCCCTGAGTCCAGTCACCCTTTCTAGGGCTCAGAGCACCTAGAGCTCTTCTTCCAAACTGGACTGCATGTGGGATTCTTCGGCCATGTCCGACTCTCCTTCTGGGGACCAAGTGTGTTGTCCCTCACCGAGGTCCTGGGGCAGGCACAGCCTGGCTTACAGAGCCATGGCTGTAAACTCCCTCTACTCTTAGATTTTCCAAGTCTGCCTGTAAACCGACAGCAGTCTTCACACAGCTTTTAGCAGCATAAGCCTTCCTTCAAAGAGAAGTCTTTCTAGGAATTCCAAACACGAAAGGGTCAAAGGTGGAGGGGGGTCCTGGCAGGTGTCCAGCCCCCAGCCTCTGGGCTGGTGTGCAGACTCCAGCCACCGCTCTGGACACCAGTGCACAGACGTCCCACGTGCGTCCTCAACGAATCTGGACCAGGAGATCAGTGTCTTAAATTTCTTCTTCCTTCAAGTATGTGAAAATTCAAAGATGGGCAGATGGAAAAATAAGATACTCTATATTGCATTTAATGAAGCTTCTGCCCCAAAAAGGATTCGTGCAAAGTGATTATTGACTCTTCCATCTTTTAGATTCTCCTCCTATTTGCATTCCCCTGTGTTATTACCAGGGTTCAAAAGCCCAGGTATCAACCCAGAATCCCATCGTCGGTGTTGGGGAGCACCTTCTTGTGGCACCTGGGCAGGGACTGCCGGAATCACCACGGTGCTTCAACTCCCCCCTCAGGACAGAGCGTGCATCCCACCAAGCTGAGCCTGTCCCCCTCCCAGGGAGATTTTGAGGGCAGAGCAAAGACTAAGGTGCCACCGCTCCCGGGCCTCTCTGAAGGCTCTCCAAGCCGGGTTCATGGGCTCACGGAAGTTCATTCTGGGGGCCTAGAGGGGCTGGGCTGGGCTGGGGAATTCATTCCTTTTTGTTCCAATTTCATTAACCTCATATGAGAGGCAGGTGAAAGCAATTTATGCAAATCCTTTTTTCAATAGTCTAAGACTTTTTACCTTTTGATAATAGACAGCCAGCCAGAGGAGAGCCGCAGACAGGCAAGTCTGAGGGCCCAGTTTAAAATTTGAGCTCCCTTTTCTTCCCGCTTCTTCAAAAGCTTTTCTGAGGATAAGATAAGAGTGTAATCCCTTAGTTTGGTACAAATGTTTTAAGACTTTGTGTTTCTAAAATCCAATTTGAATTAGCCTTGAACTTTAAAGCTGTTTTGTCTACTGAACCAAAAGACGCCACGTGACACACAGAACAAACAGTGTTGGCCAGTATCCTCTGCTTCTCCCTGCTGACCCCAACCAGAGCAGGCCAGGGAATCGTCCAGAGGCAGAACATCACACCCACAGAAAGCCACAATGCTTGTCTCTTTTCTATAAGATTTTCCCAAGCGTCCTTCCCCACGGGCTTCAGGAGTCTTAGAGCTTAACAGCTGCCCTCGCTGCCAGACACACTTGGGCCGACCTTGGGCATCGCATCGTCCGGAAGACCACTGGAGATGCTGTCGCCAGAACTGCGCCCACTGCTCTTTGTATGAGTCAGCTGCATCTGCTTTCGCTGGGGCCTCGGGGCAGGGGCAGAGAACAAGGGCATCCTGGCAGCAGCCATCTGCTCATCGCCCGACTTCATTGCAGGACACTCACTGGGTGCCTACCAGGTCCCAGGCGCCACTCAAGAGACTGTGTGAGCCTCCGCATGTGGACAGAGTGAGGGCACTCAGGGCTCCAGGACATGACACCACAGCAGAGAGGAGGAGGGGGGGGGCACGGCCAGCAGAGGCTGGAGTGTTGGCTGGGCCATCCTGGTGCAGAAGGAGGGATGGCCTGCTGGGTGCAGGAAATAACCGGGGACACCAGATGCAGACCTCAGGGGTCCAGGGATCCAACCCAAGGGGCCTGCTAGACCCAAGGGTGAGGCCAGGGCAGAGGAGGCCTGAGGATGGGGCAAAGTCCAGGTCAGCAGGCCTGCCCTGAGTCTGCAACACTACCACCCACCACTTCCCAGCTCTGCGCTGTTTATCGGCCTGTAAGCCCTTTTCTCAGGAATGCGTACGTCCGAGCAAACCCCGTAGGTTGGGGTTTTTCCCACTATGATAGCCTTTCTTTTTTTTTTTTATTGTGGTAAAATATACGCAACCTAAAGTGTACCATTTTAGCCATTTTTCAGTATAAAATGTAGTGGCATTAAGCTCGTTCACACCGTTGTGCCACCGTCACCACCATCCGTCTCCAGAGCTCTTCATCCTCCCAAACTGAAACTCGGTCCCCGCTGAACTCTAACTCCCCTCCCTGTGGTGCCCACCGTCCTGCTTCCTGCCTCCATGAGTTCAGCTCCTTTAGGCCCTCACAGAGGTGGAATCACACAGCATTTGTCTTGTCGTGACCGGCTCATTTCCCTCAGCATCGTGCTCTCAAGGTTCCTCCGTGGTGGAGCGTGTGTCAGAATTCCTTCCTTTTGAAGGCTGCGCTACGTTCCCTTGTACGGATGGACCACGTTTTGTTATCCGTTCATCCAGTGATGGACACTTGGGTTGTTTCTACCTTTTGGCTATTGTGAATAATGCTTCTATGAATATTGGCATACTAGTATCTGTTGCAGTCCCTGTTTTTAATTATTCTAATTTCGGTTACTTTAAGTATATGCTGAGAGGTGGAATTGATGGGTCATATGGTAATTCCATGTTTAGCTTTTTGAAGAACCACTAAACTGTTTTCCATAGCAACTGCATCAGTTTACATTCCCACCAAAAATGCATGGAGATTTCATTTTCTCCACATCCTCCCCAAAACTTGTTATTTCTGTTCTTGTTTTGTTTTTGTCTTTTTTTTATAATAGCCATCCTAATAGTTGTGAAGTGGTAGCTCATTGTGGTTTTCAAGTGTGGTTTTATTTTTTTTCTTTTTTTGGTAAGGAAGATTGACCCTGCACTAACATCTGTTGCCAGTCTTCTTCTTTTGTTTTTCTCCCCAAAGCCCCAGTGCATAGTTGTATGTTCTAGTTGTAAAGTCGTTCTAGTTCTTCTGTGTGGGATGCCACCACAGCATGGCTTGAATGAGCAGTGTGTAGGTCTGCGCCCAGGATCCGAACCTGTGAACCCCGGGCTGCCAAAGCAGAGTGCATGAACTTAACCACCCGGCCATGGGGCCAGCCCTCTCGTTGTGCTTTTGATTTTCATTTCTCCAATGACTACTGAATTTGAGCATCTTTTTGTGTGCTTAGCGGCCATTTGTATATCTTCTTCTGAGAGATCTCCACTCAACTCCTTTACTCTTCTTTTTTTGCTGAGGAAGATTGACCCTGAGCTAACATCTGTGCCAAACTGCCTCTGTTTTATATGTGGGATGCCTCCACAGCATGGCTTGATGAGAAGTGCATAGGTTCACACCCGGAATCCAAACCAACAAACCTCGGGCCACCAAAGTGTAGCACATGAACTTAACCACTACCCACCAGGCAGGCCCTCCTTCACTCATTTTTGAACTGGGGTTTCTTGTTGTTGTAGTTCAGCTTTAGAAGTTCCTCATAAATTCTTGATATTAATGTCTTACTAGGTATGAGATTTGCAAATATTTTCACCTATTCTGTGGGGTACCTTCACTCTCTTGGTAGTGTCCTTTAATGAACAAAAGTTTTTAAGTTTGATGAAGTCTATTTTTTAATCTACTTTCAGATATCTATTAAAAAATTTGTGTATTTTTTCTTTGGTTGCCTCTGCTTGTGGTGTCATATCCAAGAAATCAAGACCAAATCCAACGTCATGAAGATTTCCCGCTAGGTTTTCTCCTAAGAGCTTTACAGTTTTCCCTCTTGCATTTAGGATGCATTACAGGTTAATTTTAGCACGTGGCGCGGGCAAGGGCCCAGCTTTCTTTTGCACGTGGATGTCCGTTTTCCCAGCACCGCTTATTGAGAAGACTATCCTTCCCCCATAGGCTTTTTTAGAAGTCAGCTTATTTTAGTATAGTATAGGGAAAACCCAGGTAATTTTTAAATAAAAGAGAGTTTTATTTCAGATTGATGTGTTTTAAAAAACTATATTATTAAATTTATTTGATAAGATCTTTAAAATATTGATAATATATAAAGTCAAATATTGACTGTGCCCCATTTAACACATCATACGTACTTTTTAATTTGCTTTAAATTAATTATGTAAGAAAAAGCATAATTCATGAATAGTAAACTCAACAATAATGTATCATGTTTACTTTGCAAACTGAATACACATTCAAATGTAAATTGAAATTTAACCAGGTGTTATGACTCCAATAATAGACAAAAGATGCTTTAATGACTTGATGTTTAAGATTCTCACTTTCTCAATTAAAAATAGTTTATTTTCATAATTGCTATGTTTTACTTATAAATTACAAGATAAAATGAAAAGTTTCAGGCAGCTATTTGTAAGCAAGCCTCTGCAAATAAACATTTCAGTTGTGGGCAGTCTAAATTCTTGGTAAATTAAAAGCCAATTGGGGTGTATTCACTCCTAAATTTTCAGTTCCAAGCATTGTTTGGGGGCATGAGAGTCATTTTGACGTGCTGCGTGGGAATTGCGAGTGGCTGGAGGTGGCTTTGGCGAATTGTTACTGTCACCAGCTCACGGTCTCACACACTCGTTTAGTGTGGCTATTCGGCTGATTTAACCACGTGTCCCCGAGTTTAAAACTCCAACCCTGAGAACTTGTTACGAGCGCGCCTTCCACGCTGGCCGGCAGCATGCAACAGCTCCAAGAGCCCTGAGCGGGGACTGGCGAGCTCGGGGGTGGATGGCGTTTGAGGGGACAGGGACGAGCCGGTGGCCCCGCAGAGGCTGTGCAGTCCTCAAGATGAGAGGCCAGGAGGCCTGAGCTGGAGGCAGGGGCAGAGGAGGGAGAAAGTGTTGGCGAAATAAAACCAGCAGGACCTGGTGCGGGCGGGATGCAGGGAGGAGGGCAGAGGTCAAAGGCCTCAGCCAGGTGTTGGTTTGGAATGGAGCTCCTCACCGTGAGGGGCTTGGCCGGGGGGACGCCATGGGCTCCATGGGGACATGCGACCTGAGACGCGCCCAGGACACCAGGGGAGGCACCAGCCAGCGCTGCGGCGGGGTCGCAGCAGCTCCAGCCGAGGCCGGGACCAGAGACGCACCTGGGGCCGAGGCTGGGAGGGCCGGCTGCTGTGGGGACCCCACATCCTGGTGCAGCTCCCTGACTCCCAGGAGGCTAGCGCTCAGCTTGACCGAGGCAGCTCCCCTTCGAAAGAGGGTTTCTGAACATTGCTTAATTTAATTCCAAACTTCCAGCAAATCCCCCCTCATTAAAAATAGCTAGGAGACTATCTGAATTAGAGAAAGTCGGGGTTTACAGAAGATCTTGAAGCAGGCCCTGCAGTGTAGACAGAGTGTGAAGGGGGTCTGGTGTGCAGTCTCACAGACACGGAAACCGGGGCTCCATGTGTTTGTGATGGGCGTGTGGCTTCAGCGTGGTCCTGGGTGCCCACCAGCGGCCTTCAAGCCGGGGAGGCTCGTCCTGCCCACCAGCCCACGCACGTCACACACGCTAAACCAGAGGAGAGGCAGCCCCACCTCCGCCACCCGCTCTGGCTCTTTCCCCCTTCCCGCCTGTCTTCGAGGACAAGCTCTTGGGTGCAGGGGCCACCTCCCACCCCTCCCTGGCTGCCACTGTCTGCAAGTCACTGGCACTGGCCCCTCCGTTTCTTCCTCTGCCAGCCTGCCTCCACCTACTCAGCCCTTACCAGCTCCGGTCCCATGCTTCCACAGGCGATCCCCCACCAGAAACAGGCGCCCCCTCATCCCCCACACTCGGGAACGCGGGAGATACATCTTGCATGAAGCCCAGAGTCCACACTCAAACTCTGCCCCGTCAGGGCCAAAGTGCCATCCTAGCTTCGTCTTTTACCACCACCCCCACTTATCCAACCAACAGGAACCACCTTTCTTATATGCTAACCAAAAGGCTGGTTGTCTACATATTAATGCTGTTCCCTCCACCTGCCACCTTGCCCAGACGCAAGAACCCACTCAGATGCCACACCTTCCATCAGCCTCCCCTCGGCCAGCATTGTTGCTTCCTTCTTGGTGCCCAGTCGTCACCATTGACTGAGCTCCCAGACTATCCAGGCCGTGCACTGAGACCTCCCGCCCTGTCTTCCCTGGACCCTCCGGGGCTGTGGGATGCCCTCCTGTTATTGCCCCTGGTGGGCCCAGCTAAGGAAGGGAAGGCGGGAAAGTGCACCACCCGCTGCAGTCACCAGTTCAGGTCGGGATCCCCCCATTCATTGTCGGGGGGCTGGAGCCAGAGACTCGCGCTGCCCCCTGCCGTTGCCTGGGTGTTGGGCCTCGGGGAGCCACTTGGCTTCTCTAAACCTGCCTCTTGCCTGCGACACGGCCCCGGGGGGGTGGGCGGAGAAGGGCTGGCGGCAACAGTGGGGGCCCAGACTCCCACATTGTGACAGCTGAGCCCCAAGGGAGCTGGGACTGAGCAGAGCAGCAATGCAGCTGGGCATTGGGGATGCATCTGTGACACGCCGTCCGGTGCTTAGGCCTGGGCCCCCTTCAAACCAGCGTCTCGTAATCCTGCATGCTTAGTGCTTACCATTTTAAAAGTCAGTTGGGAGACACACTGAGTTCTGCCAGTAAAAATTATACACCGTAGTTCACTTCTATTGGTCAAAGCGGAGTCAATATTCTAAAAAAATGTCCAACAGAATATTTCCTATTTTTTTGGCAATTCTTCCTTACTTTAGTTTTCTTCTGTGGGTTTTTTTCAAACCAGGGAAACTTCTTGGGCGGGGGTGCATATTAAAAGGTATGAATTTTAGATAACTAAATAAATCCTTTTCCTTTAGAAATCCCAGCACCATCCAGTTTAAGAGTTTGGGGTGACTGTTACTGTGATTTTCAGCTGGCTGTAAATGCACATGTGCGGTACAGAATCACTCAACGAATAACGTGCTAGGCGGCCTTTCCCTCCGCCTGCGCCAGCACCCAGGGCAGCCAAACGAAGCACCACAAACTTGGGACTCAAAACCACAGAGATTCATTTGTCCAAAGTTCTGGAGGCTGACAGTTCAAAATCAAGGTTTCGGCAGGGCCGTGCTCTCTCCGAAGGCTCTTTCTTTTCTCGTGGGGTAATCTATTTTCTCAGCAAAGCTCGAGTGTACAACAGTGTTATTAACTATAATCACTGTGCCATACTTTAGATCCTCAGAACTCACTCCTCTTATAACCGAAGGCTTGCATCTGTGACCAGCATCTCCCCATTTCACACCCCCAGCCCCTGACAACCACTGTTCACTCTCTGTTTCTGTGAATTCGACTTTTTTTTTTTTAAGATTCAACATATAGGTGAGATCATATAGTATTTGTCTTTTTCTGTCTGACTTATCTCGCTTAGCAGAATGCCCTCCAGGTTCATCCATGTTGCCCCGAAAGGCAGAATTTTCTTGCTTTTTATGGCTGAATAATATTCCATTGTGTATATATATATATATACATCATATTTCCTTTATCCACTCATCCATTGTTGGACATTTAGGTTGTTTCCATACCTTGGCTATTGTGGATGATGCTGCAATGAACATGGGAGTGCAGATATTCTTTGAGATGCTGATTTCATTTCCTTGGGATAAATACCCAAAAGTGAGGTTGCTGGATCATATGGTAGTTCTATTTTTAATTTCTTGAGGAGCCTCCATACTATTTTCCACAGTGGCTGCACCAACTTATGTTCCCACCATCAATGTGCAGGATTGCCTTTTCTCCACATTCTCGCCAACACTTGTTATCTCTTGTCTTTTTGATAACAGCCATCCTAACAGGTGTGGGGTGATACCTCACTGTGGTTTTGATTTGCATTTCCCTGGTGATAAATGATGTGGAGCATCTTTTCATGTGTCTTTGGCCATTTGTGTATCTTCTATAGAAAAATGTCTATTCGGAGGGTCCTTCCTTGTGTCTTCCAGCTTTTGGTGTTGCTGGCAATCCTCGGTGCTCCTTGGCTGGCAGCTGCATCACTCCAGTCTCTGCCTCTGTTGTCGCATGTTCTTCTCCTGCGTGTCCCCGTCTGCACGTGGCCGTGATGACACCAGGCATATTCAGTTAGGGGCCTCCCTATGACTTGATCTTATCTAATTACATCTATAACAACCCTGTTTCCAAATGTGGTCATATTCTAAGGTGCTGGGGTCTCTTAGTCTGTTCAGGCTGCCATAACAAAATGCCATAAACCTTGTGGCTTAAACAACAAACATTTATTTCCCACAGTTCCGGAAGCTGGAAGTCCAAGATCAAGGCCCAGAAGATTCAGTGCCTGGTGGGGGCCTGCTTCCTGGTTCGTAGATGGCCGTCCTCTTGCTGTGTCCTCACATGGAGGAAGGGGAGAGAGCGCTATCTGGGGTCTCTTTTATAAGGGCACTAATCCCATCATGGAGGCTCCACCCTCATGGCCTAATCACCTCCCCGAGGCCCGCCTCCTCACACTGTCACACTGGGGACTGGCTTTCAACATTCGAGTTTGCGGGGGACACAAACTCTGTCCATAACATGTTAGTAATTCAACATATATTTTTCTTGGGGGGACACAATTCGACCCATAGCACCACCTAAGGGTACTGTCCACTTGTGTAAGAGGGAGAGAAATTCACTAAGGTGTTCTAATATTTTTGCATTGTTTTCCAATGGGTGGGAAGAGTAGCTACCAACTGCTCACCAGCACCACCCCTACCCTCCAACCTGAGTCCCACTCTGGACCTAAGAAAACCCAGTTGGGTAATAAGCCAAGGATGCAGGCAGTGTTAACTGCCCGGCCTGCTGGACACTGAAAGTATCTGGGACTAGCCACATTGAGAAAGGCCCCTAGCAGTACCATGTGGCTGATAAGAAATCATTCATATAAATGAGTATCTCACCTCCCAGCCAAAAGTAGTATTCTTTCCTCCAAATTGATGGCTGTCTGCCTACCTCCCTGGATGAAAAGATCCTTATAAATGAGAACCATGTCTTACTTATCTTTATGACCCCCACAGCACTACTATAGTGCCTTGTACTTAATAAGGACCCAATAAACGTTTGATGAATAGACACTAATGAATTAATTAGCTGATGTGCTACCTTCTTGGTAATATATCTGACGTATCTCTCGGTCCAGTTAGATTGTAAATTAACGAGGCCTTTGAGGAATGAGGGAAATAAATGGGGAATTCCAGGAGGCTGGATGTTGAAGAAGGTTTTCTTGGGAAGGGAGATTTCGTAGCACCCTCCCAACCTCCTCTGGTTGGCCTCTGCCAATTCTGCCAACACGCAAAGCCCTGTCAGTGGAGGAATTTGGAGGAAGTTGACTTATATGTCATCACACGTTAACACCTCGATGGGTTTGCTTTTCAAAAGAGAGGGGAAAGTTCATGCAGATATCCCATTGCTGCCCAGTATGATAGAAGAGAGACAAAAATAGATAATAGGCCTGAATAGTTGATGAGTGTCTTGAATTCTCATTCTGAAAAACAATTTCTCCTTAAGCCTCCAAACACTCTTTCTTCCGTTGTCCCACCCAAACTGTCGGATTCCTCTTGATGGGCCCTTCCCTCTTAAAGGGAAGCTCATTCCTGCTGCCTCCACAGACTATTAAGACGTGTTCTTTCTGCCTTCATTTTGGTGGAAGCTCCTAACTGCTGAGAACCAGACAGGAAGCAGGAAGGGCCCCACATTCCAAAGTAAGAGGCTGGTCCACCCAGACGGGACCTGCAAAGGAGGAGGTTGGATTAGTCTGCCTGAGGCCCACCTCCGGGACACGGAGGGGCTGAAGTCCAAGGGGCTGAAGGCAGCATCTCTGGGGCATTTTCCTCCACTCCCATTGAAGGAGGCTCCCCCTTCCTCAGCCCTAAGGAGCGGGGCTTCAAGGGGTCCCCTGGAGAATCTGATCTCTGTACCTCCTTTGGCTGGAGTGGGACTGGTGGAGGCCCCCACCTACAGAGAACTTAACTTGAGCGGCCCCAGAGCTTGAAGTTAATGGCAGCTCCCCCAACAGTGGGAGAGGGAGCAGAGGGCTCTGCGACCTTGGGGGGCACACAGGACCTGCCAGCCTGTGGTAAATTCTAAAGGGACTCACTCAGGAGGGTTCTCCGCTCAGGTGAGGCATCTCCGTCAGAAAGAATTCACAGGTTTGGTGGTGGGCAGCCAACCAGGGGAGAGGCCCCCATGCTAACGTCTTCACGGGACACCTCCTTGGAGCCCTGGATGTCAGGACATCCTGCAAGAGGACGAGTCCAGACAGCACCACCCAGCAGGCCAGACACCAGGGCAAGAAGGCAGAGGAGAAGCCCCAGGCCTCCCCAGGGGTGCCCACCCACGGAGAGAGAAGCTGGGAGCTGCAGCAGGTGTACAGGCCTGAGTGTTACAGAGGTCAGCGCCTCATAACAACCAGTTGGAGACGCTGGCCGGACTGCTTATCATTGTCTCTGCAAGGTGTGACTACCCGCCCAGGAGTCACCCAAGGGGAAGGAAGCAGAGCCCACAACGCAGGCTCCCAGCAGCTGTAGGAGAAAAAGTCCAGGGGTTTTCCACACACGCCCCCTGGAGCCACCTTAAATGGTCATTTGGTTTCTAACCTGGTCTGTACCAATCTCTCTTACTGTGTGTTCAATGAGAGTCAGCGCCTGCAGAATGCTTTCATAATGCCTTGTTTCATTCAGCATACATGAAAGCAGAGAAAATGAATTGTTTGTAAAAATAGCCTCTCCTTCTACAAGTGATTATGTGTGGAATTAGCTGATAGTTCAAAAACTCTAAACTCATCGGACACATTCATTCAAATTATTCTGATTTTATCATCCTACTCAAATCCTGTGTTTATTGCAGATTTATTTATTCTTTGCTGGCCCCCTCCCTCTGCATAATGGCTTGGGAGAGATTACAAAAGGTCACGTAGACTAGGTAAAGAGGAGAAGTCAGCCACAAGAAGTCAGGACAAAGTGGGCCGGCGCCTGTAGCGCGGGTGTGGATTCCGGGGAGAAGAGTGGGGCTGGTGGCCCACAGCGTGGAGACAGCAATGAAACGGTTGTGTGCATTGCAGAGTCTCTTAGAGGAATACTGACAAATGGCTTCATATTAACATCCTAGAGTTACGCAGTGGTAGGAGCAATTAATTTTCTTCAGTAGTAAAGAGTCCAACTGCTCTGGCTGTGATGAATGTCTGGCCTTGGCTTGAAGGCTTTACAGCAGGCATTACAGGGAGTGAGAAATACGTGCTGGCCCCTGAGTGGGTCAGGGATGTGACTGCTGAGCCAGACTGGGCCCGCCAGCCATTGGCACCAAGCAGCCAGCCCCACAACTGTAGGGAAAGCGAGGCTGGCCTCGTCTGGCCTGATTTGAAGCACAAACGTGTGTCCACGTGAAATGATGCTAGAGTGCACTTTACTTTTTTGGTGAGGAAGACTGGTCCTGAGCTAACATTCGTGCCCATCTTCCTCCATTTTGTATGTGGGATGCTGCCGCAGTGTGGCTTGATGAGCCGTGTGCAGGTCTGCATCCAGGATCTGAACCCACGAACCCCAGGCTGCCAAAGCAGAGCACGTGAACTCAACCACTACGCCATGGGGCCGGTCCCCAAGAGTGCACTTTTTAACGAAGCAGGTCACAGACCTCTTGGAGCTGCCGCAAGAAGGCCTTTCTCTTCCTCAGGGAGAGCACTGGCTTCACACAGAAGTCCGAGTTCCCTTCCCAGCTCAGACACTCTCAGACGTGGCCCTGGAGCAGGTCAGCTAAGCCTGGAGCTCAGGTGCCCACTGTGATAACAGGGTCTCCCACGAGGGCTGCCGGTGGCGTCCAGTGCAGGCACCAGTCCAGCACGGGCTGTGTGGCCGTGCTCACTGAGTGTGGGGTGTCCTATTACCCACTGCCAGAGTTCCTCTGGCCTCTGCACAGTGTGGTTCAGGGTTGTGAATGAGCAGTAATTATTGAACCAACCAAATGTGTTTCCAGATGCCTATGTGTACACGTTTTCCAGGTCTCATGAATCGATTTTGATGACACCATGAGTGACCATGTTCATGTGTGTGATTTCCGATCCTGTGGAAAGTGGGAGTCGGTGTTTACACGCAGGCTTGCTTGGCCCAGGAGTCTATGGCTCAGCTGTGCTTTCTCAGCAAGAGAGCTGGGGGCCCCCTCTCTCAGGGTCTCTGCTGAGCACCCCCAGCCTGTGGGCTCCACCTGAAGGCACGGCCTGGAGCAGCCTTTGCTGAGGCCAGAGGTCACAGGACTATCTACACAGTCCACTCAGGCTCCTGGGCTGTGGTTGGCATCACTAGTTTTGGGGGCAGTTGGTGTCTTAGATTGGTTTGGGTTGAAAAAAAGGAGCAGAGCTAAATCTGAGCGTCCAGCCCAGAGCTCAGGAAGCCTGGTGCTCCAGGGGGGCTCGCAGCCTCGCCCCGGGCCTGTGCCTTCTGGAACGCGCCCACTGCTGCCCTGCAGAATATGACTATGGCTCGCTGTATGGGGAAAGCGGGTGTCCTTCTACCTCAGCAGGAGTTGTGGAGAAGCAAGAGCCCTCCCAGATGGGGGGGCACGGTGTCCTCAGAGCCTGGCGCGACCTGGATGCTGCTCCACCAACCGCAGAGCCCGACATCCTCTCTCGGCAGTTCTGGCTCCTGGCGGATCAGCAGGAAGTCACTGTCGACGCCCTGCTGCAGCCGGGCTGACGATTCTGGGGTGGTTTTGAGTCAGGATGGTCCAGTGAAACGGTCTTATGCCGGGGCAGCGCCTGGCAACACAGAGGAGAGTCACTCGTTAAGGTCAAACTCGTCAACAGAGCTAAGAGGGCACTACTGAGGAGAGGCTGCTATGCAGCACAGAACCAACGAGACTTGACCCCCCCTTTCGGGACCCACCGAGCAGCCTGCACATCTCCTTCCTCTGCCTGCCCCATTGTCTTGTCCTGCTTTTCTGCTCGGCTGTTCCGGGGTCATGGCAGTGGGAAGACAAGCCCCCAAGGGCCTTGCATCTCCTCTGGTTGGGTTGGGACTGGCATGCAGACCCTCCTGTTTCTGCCATCCTCACCAGGCCCTCGGGCTCTGTCACCAGGGTTCTGTGTGACCCGGGACCCCACCCAGCACCTGGCGTGTGTGTCGTTTGTCCCATTATGGCCCTGGTCAGGGGCCCGCCGCCTGGCCTCTCGCCTCCAGCTCTTCCCCGTCCACAGTTTCTCTCCCAGCTGCAGAGAGACTGACTTCTCTCAAGAAAGATCGTTTTAAGCAAAACGAAGCTTCGCTCATTCCGAAGGAAGGTGACACAAAGACACCAGATACGCATCACTGGAAAGCTGGCGACGTAGAATATTCTAAGAGAAGCGCAGCTTGGTGATGCGTTTCCATGGGAAACTGGCTGCGAGCGCTTTCTCACCCTGTCTCTGGGAGCTCCTGCTGGAGCCGGGTCTGGCTTTCTCGAGGTTTTAGGATATTGATTTTCTGAGGAAGAAAATAGTTTGAACATTGTGCTCAATAGCAATTATGTACCTCAATTTCTAAATTCATGAGTTTTTTCTCTTTATTCTAAGCCTTGTTGGGTGTCCTTCTCACAGTCCCCGGGCTTACGGCATTCCTACAGCTAGCCCTCCCTGATAGAAAGGGGACACTTCTCCCAGTACTGCCAGCGGGGGCCCCCGGCCAACTCCTGTGGTCACAGCCCAGCCCTGAGGGACCACTGTGTGCTGGCTGAGTCATGAGAGCAGCCTGGAGTCAGTAATTAATGAAAATATGAGTGTGTTTAACCGATTGCTCTACAGTGCCAGACACAACTAATGTGGCATCCACAGTGTCTCAGTCAAACTCAGTTATGAATGTGGGTTTAGAATGTATTCTTTATGTTTTAACTTTTCATAGCATAATGCCACTTATGAAATGACTCAGAATGATGGCACAAGGCAACAGAGCTCATCTAAGAATGTCTACCATCTCTGGTCTCAAGAATAAGATGGAAGAAACAATTTGATGCCTTCTTGTACTTACACACCCACAGTGAGGAGTTTTCCATTTATGTGATTCTTTTCTCGAAGAAATAATCACCAGAAAATACACCTTAACGGTAATCAGAACTTGGCAGCTTCGCATTGTTGCTGCCTCCTTCGTGAGGGGGGGGCGCCATGCGGCTTCGTGCCGGCTGAGAGGCTCTGTGTGCGAGAAGCAGAAGCGGGCATTCTGCTGGGTCCCGAGTCAGAGTCTCGCCAAGTCGGTTGCATTTCAGGACCCACCAGGAAGCTAGACGGGGGCCGCCGTCAGGATGCTCCACTGAGAGCAGGGCAGGATGGGAGGGACATCCAGGTAACAGAGTTGGGTAAATATTCATGGAGAGTTGAGGGTAGATTCTGGGAGACACACCAATGTGCTTGCTTTGATCTCTGGTAAAATTCCAGAACCTACCATTGACCAGATGGCCTCTGAGCACTCGGGGAGGGGGTGGGGTCGTTGACCTCTTTTCTGAGGGTGCAACTCTCTGAGAGATGAAGGAACTGCTGTTGACATCATGAATATGGATTCTAGCATTTTTTTTTTCTTTACAAAATCTCCAAAAGAAAAGTAGAGAAGAAAGACAATAGCACTGTTAGATAAATTTCCAGTGAGTAAACCAGCCTATTCTTACAGGCTGTTAATCAAGTAAATAATTAAGGAGGAAAGCTAGAGGAAGGGGTGCGGGGGTCCCTGAGAGCGTGCCATGAGCTGTATCCTCAGTTCTGCTCTGTTCGACATTTCTGTCCAGGCCATGACTACAGGCATAGAATCAGATTTATTAAGTCTGGGGGCTGGGAGGGCTGTAGAAACAGAACAAGATAAAGATGAAAGTCAGGTCTCGCCCTGGACTCGGACATGGGACGGTGCGAGGGCAACGAGTCAAGTGCAGGGTTCCCTGTGAGTCTGCCAGAGACCACAGAGCCCCCGGATGACCCATGACAAAGCCCACCCACCGTGAGGGCGGCATAGGCTCCTGGTTCCAGGGGCCACAGTCCCGGACCAGAGTGTCGGCAGGCAGAGCTCCTGGGGAGGGCCCTTCCTGCCTCTCCCAGCGTCTAGTGGCTCCTGGCTGCTCGTGGGGTCCTGGGCTCTTTGCTGCATCACTCAGCCCTCCGTCTTCACAAGGCGTCCTCTCCCTGTGTGTCCGCATCACCTTCTCTCTGTGCATGTCTGTGTCTGTGTGCAAATTCCCCCTTTGCACAAGGACAGCAGTCATTTTGTATCCGGTCCCACCCTAATGACCTCGTCTTAACATCTCACCTGTACAGACTCTGTCTCCAGGTGCAGCCACATTCAGAGGTGTGGAGGGTAAGGACTTCAGCACATGGATTCAGGGAGACACAATTCAACCCATAACAGCCCATTCAGTGTCTTCAAAATTGAAAAATTTCACAGAAATAATCCAGACATCTGACTGCTACTTGAAAAAAAATCAAAAGATCTGAGCACCACCAGGCTCCCCGCCATCCCGTGTGCCTGCCTTCAGCGGACAGACCCTCTCCAGGTCACCCTACCTTGTCCTGTGGCTACACCCAGACACACAAGACGGACATGACAGAGCCCTGGACGTCGTGCTCAAGTCCGAGGCCTTCACAGCAGGACTTGGACGCCCTTGAGGAGGGTGCAAGTCCTTACCCTCCACACCTCAGAACGTGGCTGCTGTAAGTCTGTGCCGACGTGCTGTGACCTAGCGGGGAAAATGAGTTTTAACAAGCACATAAGCACGTCTTCACCTGTTTGAAAGGCCAGACGTTGAGCTGGGGATCACGCCTATTCTGAACATTCCAGAAAGCACAGGTGCAGCTAGTGGGTGGGAGAGGGGGAGCGGGCTCATATTTTAGCTCACCGTGGGGAAAACCTCCTGGGTGCCCGTGGCCGGAACGCTGTTGAGTTCCCCAGCATGAGGATGCTCAGCGTCCACAGGGTTAGTGCGGCGTCCTCTGTCCCACCGGCCACCACTTCTCCTGATGCGAACTCCTAGTGGCCCAGGGCCGGCCCTGACTCCCCAGCTGCTTGGGAAGGCTCCCCAGAGCCCTGCCCACCTGTGGCCGACATCTGGGTGAGGACCTTTCTCTGGGCGACGGGGACACACCTGCGCCTCTGCCCCTCACCAGAGTCGCCCAGATCTCCGGGAGGCAGACTTTTCAGTATGCCACAGCCTCCTCCTCTGAGCGTCCATAGTTCGCACCTGGCTGAGCGCTGCAAATACCGCTCACCTTGTAACCAAACACCACTCCCTTCTGAAATGCGGGTCCTGACACGGAGGCTGGCTCGCCCTGTTTATGCGATTTTCCCCTCTGGGTTTTCACTGTCCATCCTTGAATGCTAGCTTCCCAGAATGTCCCAGCCCATCAGAGACAGGGCTGTGTTTCACCCTCTGGGACTTCTGCAGCCCACACAAATCAAGGTGGATCTGAACAGGAGGATGCACTTAGCTCTTAGCGCAGATGCCTTGGATCTGCGGGAGCATTAGGCTCCCGGTGTCCATGGCTGTGCTGCCTCAGGTGGATGAAAACACCTGAGAAAGAAGGGGCTGGACGCCGGCTCAGGCAGGTAGCCAGAGGGATGCCACTGTGGAGGGACAGGGTCCTGTGGCCTGTGTGTCACTGAATCTCCTGGACCTCTGGGAACTCAAGCTGCGGGGCCTGTTGTAGGTAACCCCCTCATGCAGCACGCGGCCTTGCAAGCTCGCATGTGCACAAGTTACTTGTAGGAGGGGAGGAGCTACAAGAATTTCCAGAGGTCAAAATCATCTTTGCATTTTCTTGGAAATAAAATTAAGCAGCTCCTTCCAGACAATGTACCCATTAAGAACTTTTGCACAGAATATGCACATAAGGGCATCGCATTTATCTGTAACGTCTGTGCTCACCTTCTCCCACAAGTGGAGACCACAGGAACCCATCCCAAGGCCCCTGGCAAACAGGCCTGATGTCGGAGCAGCATTCTGCTCTGGGCAGCATTCCCCTTTTGACACGTGGCATACCTCCCATCAAAGGAAAGGGAAACCACAGGGGACTCCCCAGGTCCCTCTTCTGCCATCCACCCTATCTTAGCATCCAGCCCTGGGTAGCCTCTCATGGCCCTGGAAGGGGTGTCAGTTCTCAGGTGACAATTAATCTCTATTCAAACCCTGTGTGAAAGCCAGGCTCTGGCAGAGTAAAATTAATGGAAGAACATCTCCAGCTCTTAATGGTAACTTTTATTGAGCCCTACTTGGTTTGTTATTAAATTGTGCCTGTGACCCATATTATGTCTGGGTACAAAGGATAAAGGAATTATATACCTATGGGTGATTATATTGCATTCTTTGGTTTTTGAACCTATAAGTCCCACAGAGAGAATTATCCACCACAAGGCACCTTCATGGCTGATTTTAAATTTAGAATACTAAATTGCTTTGAAACATGTAAAGGCAGAGAGCTCATATCCATCTGTGTTTCTGTGGTCTCACAAAAATCTGGGCACACAGGAGGTGTGCCCCAGTGACAGTCATTTCAGACAGGAACCGAAGGCGATGCGTCTTCCCAGCCTCAGCTGAGGGCCCCTCCAGGATGGGGACCACTCCGTTTTCATCCACACGCCATCTTCCGGGGAACTGTGGGCCAACTCTCGAAGAACAAGAGCCTCCGTGGTGATCCGACGGATCAGGCAGAAGGAAAGCAAGTCTCTGCAAGACAGCTCGGAGTCCAACAGGACGAGGATAGATGGTGACACCTCAGAAAGCAGACAGCGCTCTTAAGGGTGAACAAAAGAAGTATGATTAGATGGAGAAACGGATGGGCAGCAGGAATAAAGCTAAGGAAAATCGTTTCAGGAGGAAAAGGCGTAATGTTTAAGGAGCGCACGACCACACGGAGAAAGGGTTGGTTCTAAGAAGGCAGCTTCTTCCTGCCACTGCTTCGGGGAGGTGGAGGAACTGGTCCCTCAGTAGTCGCTCTGCCCTTTCCCTCGCCTTCTACAGGGTAAATGTTGGTTTCTTAAGGACTGTAGTTTCACCACCTTTGCAGTGACATTTGCTGAAATCAGACAACGAAAGGATTTTATTTTTGAGACTAAAAATTAAAGCTATTAAATCTTCTTGTTGTTACTTTTGTTTTCGAAATCACATAAGGAAGTACCTCTTTAGTCTAATCCTATTCAAGGCAGAGTTACCTACGGCTGTAACTAACTCCTGCAAGACTAGCCATGCCTCTCTGAATTCTCCTTAAATACGACTGTTGACGATCGTCGTCACTGACGGGTGTTCAGCAAGTACATACTTCCAGAGAGCTGGGCATCCACCGAGGCTGGGTCAGCGCAGGCTGGCTCTGCCTGAGCGTGTGTGGAAGGACAGGGCAGACAGCAGGAGCTGAGCCCAGTGGATGCCAGGGATCTGGATATCAGAAAACATTTGGGTTGTTACTGAATTTTTCCACTTTTCGTCAGCCGCATCCCATCATGGGGGCCTATGGGATAAGCTCGTGGAGAAAGCACTAGTGTCAGATGCCCTCCGTTTGAATCCTGCCCTCACCACTGACCGTGAGACCTTACGTAAGTCACGTGGCAACTCTATGCTTCAGTCTCCTCGTCTGGAAAAAGGAGATAAGGATAGTCCCCACCTCCTGGGATTGTTTTCGGTTTTCAGGAAGACACCTCATGCAGCACACGTGGGCTGGGACACAGACCAGAGTTAGAGACTTGCGTCACTGCAGGGTTCCAGCCCAGGAGGAGTGGTTCTTAGACATGCAGACACGCTCACGAGAGAGGAAGATCACTTTGAGTATTCAGGAGATTTCAATTCTAAACTAAAACATTTTGCTCTGAAATCAACAAGAGTGACAGAGTGGATACGGTAAACCACAAGAGATGCAAAATGTCGCTACAGCACTAGACTCCAACTTCTGCCTGTCCCTGTGCCGTTGGAGAGGTGTTAATAGGCAGAGCAGTTGAGCAATCTGAGCATCACCTCCTCCTGCTCCCTCATGTGGGCCCTGGAGGGAAGGAGCCAGAGAAGCACAGGGCTGGCGCTCCCCACAGCAAGGTTGACCCTCGCATGGGCTCACACATTCTGCGCCTGAGCACAGCACGTGCTGCCCGCTCCCTTTACTGCAGATAATTTTTTCCTCTTTAGATTTTTATTACTGAATTGTATCACCTTAAATTATAGCTTCAACTGTTGTCTGAAAACAGAATTTCCATTTGCTTCCATGGAAATGAAGCACACACAGCAGAGGTAATAAAACAACACATAGCAACAAACCCCCAGTGCTGACTCCACGCTGTTCCACGGGCTGTGCACCCGTTAGCCTGTTCAGTCCTCTGATAACTATGCCCATGAGGCAAGTACCACTTTTTTTCAATTTTCAAATACCCCTTTCACCACGCTCCCTCCCCCCTCCCCCCTTGTAACCACCAATCTAATCTCTGTAGCTATGTGATTGTTTGTTGTTGTGTTTACCTTCCACACATGAGTGAAATCATGTGGTGTTTGACTTTCTCCATCTGACTTATTTCACTTAGCATAATGCCCTCGAGGGCCATCCATGTTCTCGCAAATGACAAGATTTCATCTTTTTTATGGCTGAGTAGTATTCCATTGTATATAGATACTACATCTTCTTTATCCATTCATCAATTGATAGGCACTCAGGTTGCTTCCAAGTCTTGTCTATTGTGAAGAATGCTGCAATGAACATTGGGGTGTGTATATCTTTTCAAATTAGTGTTTTCCTGTTCTTTGGATAGATACCAGAAGTGGAATAGCTGGATCATATGGTATTTCTATTTTTAATTTTTTGAGGAATCTCCATACTGTTTTCCATAGTGGCTGCACCAGTTTGCATTCCCACCAGCAGTGTATGAGGGTCCCCTTTTCTCCACACCCTCTCCAACACTTGTTATTTCTTTTCTTTTTAATAATAGCCATTCTGACAGGCATGAGATGGTATCTCATTGTAGTTTTGACTTGCATTTCCCTAATAATTAGTGATATTGAACATCTTTTCATGTGTCTGTTGGCCATCTGGGTATCTTCTTTAGAAAAGTATGTGTTCGGATCTTTTGCCCATTTTTTAATCAGGTTGTTTGGTTCTTTGTTGTTGAATTGCCTGAGTTCTTTATACATTTTGGGTGTTAACTCCTTATCAGATATATGGTCTGCAAATATCTCCTCCCAGTTGTTGGGTTGTCTTTTCATTTTGTTGATGGTTCCCTCTGCTGCACAGAAGCTTTTTAGTCTGATGTAGTCCCATTTGTTCATCTTTTCTTTTGTTTCACTTGCCTGAGGAGACATGATATTTAAAAAGATACTGCTCAGACCAATGTTGAAGAGCGTACTGCCTATATTTTATTCAAGTACCATTTCATCCCCATTTCCAGTTGAACAAACTGAGGCTTTGGAAACTGAGCCGCTTGCCTCGGGTCACAGAGTTGGCAAACGGCAGAGCTGGGGTTTGATTGCTTTCTCTAAACCACAGCACCCAGTCATGTGAGCAGAATAGGAGGAGTTTCTCAAATGTGCAGCATTGAAAATATCAGAAAAATGACCTCACCGATCACCTTAACCCCACATGGGACAGCAATAGGAATTCCAGTTGGAAAATAATGGTGGCTGCTTAGCTTAACATCAGCGGAGATCTTCAGAGGAACCTGGACCCCGGTCTGATGACGAGTTCGGAATACTTGCTGCATTCCACCACGTCAGCATTGTGGGGAAAGAAAAGTGGTTTCTGAGAGGGATGGTTTCGGCCAGCAGCTCTTTGGGCGCCTGCTGTTGACAGGGAGCGCTGTGGGGTGGTCTAGCCTTCCCACACTGCTGTGATGACACGCCAGGGCCTTGGAATCGGCATTGAGGGTGGACTGAGGATGAGGGCTCTGGCACTTGTGCAGATGGGGGTGGTTGGCCCTGTAGGAACACCTGCCCGGGTGGTCCAGGACTCGCCTGGAGATGGCCTTCTTAGCTGAGCTGGGAAGATGGACCTTCTGAGGAAGGCCCGTTCTGGGCACTCCTCATTAGTTCTTCCTGGTTGGCTTGACTTTGCTTCAAGGTCATTCGCAGCTCCATTAGTTATCCTTTGCTGGGTAACAAAACTTAGCAGCTGAAAACAACCAGCATCTTTCACCTCGTGGTATCTGTGGGTCTGGGATCCTGGCCTGGACTAGCTGGGTGGCTCCAGCTCGAGGGCCCTGGTCAGACTTCGATCGGGGTGTCATCTCAAGGCTCAGCAGGCGAGGGTCTGCTCCGAGCTCACTCCACCTCAAGCCCAGAGCGCTGGCCGCCAGCCTGAGCCTCAGTTCCCGGCTGGCGTCCCTCAGAGCAAGGAAGACTTATGACCTAATCCTGGAAGTGACCTCCCATCGCTTTGCCATCTTCCGCCCATGGGAACCGAGTCACAGGTCCAGGCCACGCTCAGGCTGGCCACCACACCAGCAGCTCAGGATTAGCATCTCCAACTTCAGTCCGAGCCCTTTGCCACAGCCTGGACTTACAAGTAGTTTTGATTTCCCCATTTCCCAAACTTGCTGTAATGCAGTTATATTCCTTTTTTTTAAGTTTCAGTTTAATTTAAGGCTTTCCACAAAGAGCTGCATCTCCAGTCCTCTCCGAGGACCAGTCCTGTTTTAAGATAACAGCAGCTTGAAGACAGCTGTTTGGGCAACATGAGGAGTAAGGGTGCCTCCAGGTTTCCTGTGGACACCCCCCTCCTTGTCTCATGGGACTGTAATGGGGGCGGATTCCATCCCCCAGAGGGTAACCAGCTAGCCGGGTCTGCAGGGCAAGCATGGGGCCCCATGGGAGCAGTGACACAGAGGGGCTGGCAGATATTTCTGAAATAGCACAACTGTTCTTTTCTGACTATATATCATTGTTGTAGTCACTTAACAAAAGTAAATTTTTTAAAACCATAGACTTATAGAACTGATAAAAAGATGAAACCGTGAGCTGAGCCATAGTCTGCCTTTTGCACTGTCAAAAATTATTATCAACGTATACTGGAAGTGGGCCTGGGGCTCTACCAAAGCTGGGCTGCACCTGTCATCTGACAGAGCGATAAACCAGGCAGGGGAGACGACAAGTTACACATAGGGATAGCAAGGTGACGTGGGCACAAAGGCCGGTGGCGTTGCCGCAGGGCTGGGAGGAGCTCGCCCCTCAGCTTCCTTCTCCGAGGACGTGAGCAGCTCTACCAGAGCTGACCTTCCTCCTAAGCGTGTGGCCAAGGCTGGCCAGGGCTGGGCCCTTCTTGCGTAAAACCCCAGTTCTTTGGCGACTGGGTCAGAGTGGCAGGCCGTCCACACAACTGTGCTCCAGAGGGATGTGGAGGGGCCCGAGGGCAGCCGTCAGGAAGGTGGGGACAGGGCCTCTGTAGCATCCATGCAAGCACCCACCTTTTCTTAGGTTGTGTGCATAGAACAAACAGCAACGTTCACAAGACGCCCAGAATCCCATTTCGCAGAAGACTGAGAATTATTGAATTATTATTCAGATAATAATCCGGCTACTATGATCATGGGGGGAGGCTTGGGGGCTCCAAGGGAGATCAAGGGAGCCCAGCCCCACGTAGCAGCTGCTCACCCCTCACCTGGAGCCCCAGAGTCTGTGGCTAAAAACCCAGTTCTCCCCGGTAAAAGGGCGAGTGTGTGCACGTGCGTGAGCGCGCGTGTGTGTTTCTTGAGGTTCCAGTACAGACCAGCTTGGGATACGTGTTTAACTTCTCGAAACTTTGGTTTTCTCATCTGTAGAACTAGGAATAACAATGCACATGTTGTGGGGTTTCTGGGAGAGTTCCGTGAGACAACGCGTGGAAAAGCAGCCAACAGAATGCACGTCACTGCTCAGTGAAGGGTCTTCTCTGCTCCATATGTGCCAAAGTGCATACGTGCATGTGAGACGGTGTGTGTGCATGAGGTGGTGTGCGGACATGTGTGCGATGATACATACATGTATGTGAGTTGGTGTGTGTGAGGTGCTACATACACGTGTGTGAGGTTATGTCTGTATGTGAGACGATGTGTGAGCATGTGTGTGAGATGGTATGTGCTCATATATGTGAGGTGATGAATGCACATGCGTGTGAGAGGACTGTGTACCTGTATGTGAGATGGTTGTGTACATGTATGTAGATGGTGTATAACTGTGGAAGGTGATGGGTGTGAGTTGGTGTGTGTGCATGTGTATGAGAGGATGGCAAGTCTGGAGCACTCAATATTCTGAAGGCAAGGGATTCAGTGTTGGGTTTCAAATAAGTGAAAGACTCTGAGCCACAGCACAGAGGCCAGTGTTCCCCAGGCATGTGAGGGAAAGCCTAGATGAGGAGCAGAGGGGAGCCCCCACTGGCAGCTGATGCAGGGGCTCCCAGCATGGAGCTGAGAAGCAAGGGTGCTCTGGACACAGCTGTGTGCTTGGTG